>NW_028227257.1:118979348-119216848 GCF_978045245.1 Mus caroli
ATATCGCATTCTACTGCCTTAGCCATGGATTTCAGTCCCTTTGCCTAACTCCAGAGCAGACTGTCAACTATTCCCCAAATAAAGACACTGCCTCTCCCAGTGACTTCAGCAACTTGTGCCAGCACAGGCAGAGAGGGCAGTCTCAGATTTCTTTCCTACACAAACTAGAGGCCAGGAAGTTTGTTCAAAATTCAGGGCCTACTGAGAAAAGAAGAAAAGCCCAGCACAAGCCTACCCCCAGGACTGTCAGTCAGACTCTGGTGTGTAAACACATCCACAAGCATTTAAAGACTCAACTAAGGAAAGCTTCCTATAACACAGAAGAGCAAGCCATAAAGATAAACAACAGTGAAGAAGGGTTTTTTATTTATAGAAATTTATACTCCTAAGTTATTGAATTTTAAAATGTAAGTTACTGATAAGTGATTTAAATTCTTACAAAATGTAAAGAACAGTGCAAAGCCATTTTACACAAGTGCTACATGAGAAATCTCAACACTCACATGACTTTAGGCTACTATACTTCTATAAAGGAGACATTTGAAAATGAGCTTTTATTGATGGCAAAGTACAAAGAAACTTGCCAGTATGCCAGTTACATGGCCAACAGGCAACGCACACTGCCTGCCTGTGCCAGTCAGATCACCAACCAACATGACTGTGAAGGCCATGAAAGAAGCTGTTTCCACTGTGGTTTAAAGGCAGCACAGGCCAGAGCAGCAGATTAAGCAGAACTCTCCATCAGTGGCAGGTCTCCCAAGTTCTCTGCATGCCACAGAATTCATAAGTGGGATCAGTGTGTTCTAAAAAAACATGGTGCTGCAAAAGGAAAAAAAGGTTCCACAGCACCGAGCAGTGTAATAACTTGAAACCTCACCATCAAAGTGACAGTTTTCAAGTGCCATTTATGATGCCCTAGTCTGGAAACAACCCAGCTAACCCATCTGATCAACAATTTCACAGATGGAAGCACTTGATGGCTAATTGGCAAGTCTATTATTTAAATCACCCAGCTCCCTGGGCCTCTTCTCATACACAAGTCAAGGTACAACCTACCGGCCACCGCGGTACCAGGGGAGCTTCTTTCACAGCGTCCTTTCTTAGTAAAACAACACATTTTGGCAATTAATTTAGAGCAATAACCCATTTGTGAGTAACAAGAAAAATGTGGGGATTTTTAGGACTCGAAAATGCAAATATTCTTTTAAAAGTTGTACTATTTGTAACTTCAACCTAATCAACAAGCTCAAATACACATTATCACAGGAAATAAAAAATATTCTCATGATTTAAATATTCCTAACACAGAAATCAAATATTCCATGCCAAAATAAAAACCAGCTCTCTCTTTTCTATTTTAGGACTTAGGTTCATTATTGTAGTTATGTGTATGTGTGAGGGCATGTGGGTGTGAGTTCAGGTCACCATAGAGGCCAGAAGCCTGAACTGAATGGAATTACTGGTGATTTCAAGCAGTCTGATGTGGGTATGGGGAACTAAAGTCTGCTCTAATAGCAGTATTAACCATTAAACCCAAGAATAACCCTTTCAAACACTACATTTTCTAAAAGTTTTTAAAACCTAAGTATATTACTCTTCTTCTACATTTTGCAGTACAAATCATGAGTGTTTCAATTTTAATTAACTTTTGAGGCATATAGGTAGTAACGAGAAAATAGTTCAAACATTAACTATTGGCATAGTATAGGTTTTGGCATCTGAAAGACCTGTAACAAAACTTCCTATTAGTATATGACTCAACCCATAGTATGAGAATAATTATCTCTACCTTTGCAAGATTGTTATGAAGAAGGAGTGAAAAGACTGAACAGAAAACTCTCACATCAGAACACCTGATGATGCTCTGCTAGCCCTGTGCTCACCTGACACACTTCTCTGAAGTACTAGATAGGAATCTTGACAAAATGTCCAACATTTAAGTGGATTCTTTTTCAGGACCCATACACTTGCTATAAATTCCATGAGCAATGCCTCATAGTTGTAAGTACCTGGTTGTCTGTCTATGAGATTACAATCTTTATAGTAGATCAAACTGAAAGCCTTCAAGTTAAGAGCACTGTAGCAAATCAGCAATATAATATCCAGGGGCCCCTTTTAGTCTAGGAAATAGGAAATATGTACAGTAAGCAGAATCCACACTGGGAAAGAAAGATAATCAGAAACAGGGAAGAAGGAACATACTAAATTAAAACCAACTCTATTGAGCGACAGTTATAATGGAAACAGAATACATTCTAAGTAGTTTCTCAAAGATGTAAGAAATTTGCTTTTCTGCAAAACAGACTGAGGTACTTATCAACTGCTGGATTGAATTACTTTACTATTCAGTCTTTGTTGGCAGTGCTGGGGATCATCCCAGAGAACTATGCTGTCTGTCAAGATCCACCACTGAGCTTGGCTCCAAGCCCACCACATAGGTGTCTCTTTTTAAATTTTGGTTTTGTTTTGATTTTTGAGAGAGGGTTTCTCTATAACAGCTCTGACTGATCTGGAACTTACTTTGAAGACTAGGCTGGCCTCAAATTCAGAGGTCTGCCTGCCTCTGCCTCCTGAGTGGTGAGCTCATGTGCCCAGCTCTTTTTAAAAAAATGTTTTATTTATATTTGTGTGTGTGAGAGAGAGATGTGTGTTCCAGTATGCATGAAGGCTAGAAGAGGGTTTGGATCTCTTGGACCTGGGAAGAGTGCTGGTCAAACTGGGGTCTTCTGGAAGCAGAAAGGACTCCTAAGCACTCTCTCCAGCCCTCTTAGCAGAACTTTTGTAAGCATTTTCCTTCCAACTATTCAAGCTCTAGTGTTTATAATATAAAGAGATAAAGAACTGATTAACAGGGTGCCACGCTGGGCAAGAATGTACTCTAATAAAAACGGGATAGATACAAAGGGCAGAATAAGAGAAAAGGAAGGCTGTGTCACCATTAATCCACCCGCTTGTGTCCCCAGTGCTCCCTCACTCTCACAGCATTCTCTGTTGTAGAGGAGCAAGCCTGTGGAAGCACTGGGGCCGTTTAAAATGAAGTACCACAGGCAGCCTCAGGAAGACCACTGCACTGCTCAGTAGCGTGCTTTTGAAGCACTCAACATAGACAACATCCCACAAAGCTGTGCGGTGAAGGACAACCAGTCCTGCATGGCCATGTTTTTAAATAGGTATGATGAAAACAAAACTGTCTTAAATGATAACATGAACTGAAAACTTAGAAGCTCAGTGTGCAAATTTAAGATGCAAAGCCCAGTGTGTGCCAGTAAGTGTTCAACAGGAAACATGTTGGAAACATCATAGCATGCGCCTGTAATCACAATACTCACAAAATCATGAACCAGCCTAGGCTACACAATGAGACCCTACCTCAAACAGAAAACAGAAAACATTACTGTCAGTGCAGGAGGTTGTACAGCTGAGTGTTTCCATAGAAACCGTAGTACTTTACTCAGTTCTGTCCGCTTGGAAAGTATTACTTACTGTTTTTAAATAACCTTAACTTTTCTTGTTTATAAGGTCTGTGTAGACTGATGTACAGATTCTAGTTCTTTTTCACTCCTACATAATACTGCTTCATACATTTGCCTCAAATAGACATTTGTCAGTTTGTCAATATTTCTAGTGTTCCTTGATATACATGTTTTAAGAATCTCTAAAGTGAAAAAATTGTACTTGCTGAATCACATAAGTTTGGGTATTTTCAGCTTTACTAGATATGCCAAAGTGACTTTAACCATTTTTAGTTCCTATACAATGTGTTCCTTTAAAAGACATTTGTTAGTTGATGTTCTAAGCACCGAGTTACAACCTTAAGTAACTCCTCCTAGTCCATATACCATCACTCCCCCAATAAGAGAAAACACCTTTTATGAGAATTTTTCCCTTAAATTTTCAATACCATACAACACAAAAGACTTCTTTTAAAAAATAAAAACTGCAATGGATATCGCATTCCATTTCTATTGGTGCGACAAAACACCATGACCAAAGCAATTTAGAAAAGAAGACATTTAATTTGGAGGCTCATGTCTCCAGAGGGTTAGAGTCCAGTCCCTGATCATCATGCCAGGAAGCATGGCAGGCATGGCACTTGAACAGAAACTGAGAGCTTACTTGTTATGACAACCACTAAGAGGTGGGGGAGGGGCGCACAGGTTTTTGAAACCTCAAAGCCCACCCTCAAAGACACATCTCCTCCAATAAGGCCACACCTCCTAATCTTCCTCAAGCAGTTCTACCAAGTAGGGAACAAGTATTCAAATATATGACAGGGGCCATTCTCATTAAACCACTACAAATGATGATATATGACTAAAGTCCCAGGACGGAAGGCACAGAAGCAGGAGGGCAGTGAGCTCTAGGCCAAGCTGAGACACCTACTTCATTTAAGAAAACCACAACTAACTGTGGTTGTCATTTCTCTGATTTAGAAATACTAAATTTCTTTTCATATTCATCTTGGCCATTCTTAACCTAGAAATAAAAAACATGTTCTTTTTCTCACTTTTTTTCTGTAGTTCTTAATGATTTATAGATCTGCTAAATGTGCAGTATTTTTTTTTTCCTTTACTGCTAGTCTTTATGTGTTCCGTCTGTCTGTCTTGTGGGGAAAGAATCAGTAATACACCTAGCCAGGCATAGTGGTACACACCACTGTTAATCACAGCAGTCAGGAAAAAGAGGCAGGTGAAGCTCAAGATCAGCCTGGTTTACCTAGAGTTCCAGGGCAGCCAGGGCTACATAGAGATACCCTAACTCACAGACACAAAAAAATGTTAGAGACACTACCCCAAGGCAGGCAACTGTGCTGCCTTATCCTAAGGGTGTAAGGATGAACAAAATGACTTCTTAGGTCTTGCTTTGTCTCACTTAAAATATGAGTTTAACAGTCATGGTGGCACACACCTTTGATCCCAATGCTCAGAAGGCAGAGGCAGTGGATTTATGTAACCCTGCTCTACATGGCAATTTCCAGGCCAGTTCTTAGTCTACCTATCTTACAGCATACACCACAAGTTCATTCCTTTCAGGGTGAATGTATAAGAGTTCATGATGCAAATAAACACCGCATTCCATTTACCCATTCAACTGCTGGGTTGTTTCAATCTTTTGGCTGTTATATAAAAATTGCTTTAAACACTGTTATTCAAACATGTTGTAGTCATGCTGTCAATTCTTTAGTCCCATACCAAGAAGCAGACTGCTGTATCATGTGGAAACTCTACATTTAATGTTCTGAAGATCCACCACACTGTTTTTTACAACAGCTACACAATTTCGTGATCTCTGTAAAGGTACACTCCAATTCCCCATTCCTAACAATGTCTACTTTGGTTTGAGCTGCTAATAGCCATCTAATAGGTATACTGTCCAAAACTATAAAGTTTGGTTTCCTATGTAGATGGTTCAACCATCTGAAAAATACTTTGTGCGTATATAAGAATGGGATCTAATTTCAATTTTCCCATGCTGAAAGACACCTAATTCAACAGCATTCACTGACTTTACTTCCACTTCACCAGTAATATCACCTAAATTATAGATCACATTCCCATACATACAAAGTCTATTTCTGGACAGCATCTTCAACAAATGGTGCTGGTCAAACTGGACAGCTGCATGTAAAAGAATGAAAATAGATCTGTATCTATCACCCTATATAAAACTCAACTCCAAATGGATCAAAGGACCTCAACATAAGACTTGTTGCTCTGAAAGTCATTATCTTTAGAAGTGGGGAACAGTCTTGAACTTACTGCCACAGGAAAAGAGGAAACTAATAGCACAGGCACTAAGAACAGCAATTAATAAATGGGATCTCATGAAGCTGAAAAGCTTCTCTCCAGCAAAAAAGCACTATTATCCAGGCAAAGTGGCAGCCTACAGAATGGAAAGATCCTTATCAACTATGTATCTGAAAGAGGGTTAGCATCTGGAATAAACAAAGAAAAATGAACATCACAAAAATAAATAACTCAATTAAAATAGGGTACAGAAATGAGAATTCTCAAATGATGAAACACTAAAGGCTGAGAATACTTAAAATGTTCAACATCCTTAGCCATCGGAGAAATGCAAATTAAAAATACTTTGACATTTCATCTAACCCCAGTCAGAATGGCCAAGACCAATAAAATAAATGACAGCACTTATTCATTGCTGGTGGGAGTATAAACGTGTGCAGCTACTATACAAATCAGTGTGGTGCTCCCTCAGGAAGGTGGGAATCAATCTACCTCCAGCTACACCACTCTTGGGCATATCCCCAAAGGACTCTACATCCTATCAGAGACACCTGCTCATCTAAGTTCCCTGCTGCTCTATTCATAATTGCCAGACACTGGAAACAGCATAGATGTTCAGCAACTGATGAGGGATAATGAAAATATAATCACTTACACAGAAATGGGTGGAGCTAGAGAACATCATCCTGAGCAAGGCAACTCAGACCTAAAAGGACAAACATCACAGGTCTTCTTTGCAGAAAACTGTTTTTAACTTTCAATATTTGTATTACAATTAAAAAACCAGAGAGGTTGGGTATAAAATAAAGAACTACAGGGTAGGTCAGCATCTCTCAAAGAAGGGAAATAGAATAATATATTGTTATGGCAAGACAACGGAGAAACTAGAATAAGAAGATTAACCAGAGAGGGGAACATGGTGAGAAAAGGTGATATTGGGAAGGGACAACTAACACTGAAGTCCACATGAAACACCATATGAAAATCTACTATTATTGAAGTTTTCATAAATAAGAAAGGGAGGGAGGGAGGGGAGGGAGGGAAAGGGAGAGAGGGAGAAAGAGAGAGAGAGACAGAGAGAGACAGAGAGAGAGAGAGAGAAGAATCTAAATGGAGTCACCAACTAGTCAGGGAGATAACATTTCACCAGATATCTTATACACTCTAGTAAAACCTCCAGGAATGGTTTACATCTTGAATCATCGCCCAAAGGGGCCATGAAAACTACCAATCACAGGCTATTGCCAAGGCTTTTGGTTGCTCTCCACAATCTGAAGGTCAGGTCCTACTGCTAAAGACAACATTTATTTATTATTGACACTGTCAAAGTCAGAGAACTTGGTCCCTAACCAGAAGCTTCACCCCCATTTGGCTAGCACTGATGACACTAGAAAGTACTCTGCATGCTACTGGATGAGAGCAGTAATTTTCATATCACTTAGGCACTACCACTGCAGTCTACAACAATGATCTTCCTGCAAAACATCAAAATAATACTAGTGCAATAGTGGCACAAATATTACAGAACTAACCAATCACTTATTGCTTGGACTTAAGGACCACTTCATGAGCTAGAACTCATCTTCCACAGCTCAAGTGGTCAAGATCCTGAGATTACACAGGTCAGGAGCCTAGGGAAAAGTCTAATACTATTATTCCTATTATTCTTCTAAAGTAGCATAGCAATAAAATGACTCCTAATGACATGTTGCTACACCCACAGATCAAAGCACTAGTCAACCCACATCAGAGAAGCTTCTTGTGGTAGATGGGAATTAACACAAAACCCACAACCAGTCAATGTATATACAAAGAGGGAGAGACGTGGGAGCACTCTGTCCTAAACAGGCTATCTTCATCAAAGCCTCAAGGATCAGGGAGCTAGGAGGAAGAAGAGAGAGAAAAACTGTTCAAGCATATGACTTTGAGTTCAGTTCTCCAACACACATGTACAGAACCAGAGACAGGAGCACATGCCTGCAACAGTCCCACTGGGAAGAGAGATAGGAGGATCCAGGGCTTACTTGCCAGTTAGCCTAAAAGCCAACTAATGGGCTGCCAGGCTCAGTGAAAGAACCTTTCTCAAACTGGGGGAGGGAGAAGTCAGCAATTGTTTTTCTTGCAGAGAAGGTTGGTTTAGTTCCCAGCACCTACACAGCAGATAACCTCTTCTGGCATCCAAAGGCACTACACACCCATGGTCCACAGACATTCCTACAGGCAAACCACCCATACACACAAAATAAAAATAAAAATAAAAAAATAAATCTTCAAAAAATTTTTCTAAATAGGGTTGGACTCTAAACTCTCTCTACCAGACCTCCAACCCATACCACAGAATCCAAAACATGCTACCCCAGGTAAGCTTCCTTTGCAATGAACTATAGTGAACACATAGACAAATGGCTGCTTATGGCAGGATATCTATACCAGCCCATTTAAGGCTCAGAAAACATAGCAGAAGACTGGGTAGAAAGAATTTAAGAGCTGGAAGACAGAGATGGACTGCAGAATACTACATTCTGAGCACAACACAACCATTGTATTCATGACATCACAGCAGTTGTAGTTGCCTATACTGGGCCTGCATGAGGCTAACATGCTCATCAAATCAAGCATGGATCAGAGAGAGAGGTCATGCCCAACCCTGATGAAATACTGGATGCTAGTGAATTCAATGGCAGAATTGACCAGTCATAGTCTTCACTTCTGTTCCCACAGGTGAACCCATCAGGCTACAACCATAGTTTGATCCTATGGTCACCTGGTTAAACTCAGCTGTTCACAAACAAAACATAAAGACATGAATGTGAGGGAATGAGACTAGACTACATATATACAACTGTGTGTGTGTGTGTGTGTGTGTGTGTGTGTGTGTGTGAGAGAGAGAGAGAGAGAGAGAGAGAAGAGATCAGAAGATACTCACTGTTGATCTCAAGTGTGTACACCTACACACATGCATATAATACATACATTACAAAAGTGCAATATACACATAAACAACCTTATAAGAGGTCGGATCTTCTGATAATATGTAAGGATTAGCTTTGGGAAAGAAAAAGTATCCAGACAAGTCAAGCATCTACACAAAAGTAATAGTATCCATACAAAGTCAATTGACTAGCATGCTCGGAAACTAATTATTCTTGTTGTCAAACACAATAGTAAACAAAATAATCAAGGCCAAGTAATTTCAAAAACAATGAACTACCAGTATTTGTGATCAAAATTCCTATATTATTTCTGTGAACTATTCCATTTAAAACAGCCAGGCATAGTGTTGCATGCCTTTAATCAGCAATTGGGGGTTGGGGTGGGGGTCAGCAGATACAAGCAGATGTCTGTGAGTTCAAGGCCACCCTGGTCTGCAACAGGACAACCAGAGTTATTAGAGAAACTCTGTCTCAAAAACCCAATATTAGAGAAACTATATGTGTATACACACACACACACACACACACACACACACACACACACACACATATATATATAATTAACAATAATAGCACAGAGCAAAACTCATTATGTCCTCTGTCCAGAAGCCTAATACTGAATCATTTTTCTTGGCAGGGAAGAAGAAAGGCATCAGTACCACAACTGATGATATAACTTAGTGGTTGTATATCTGTCATGCCAGAGGCCCTGGGGTCAATCCCCAATACAACAACAAAACAAACAACTAGCATTAAATAAGAACCCAACAACATTCAAATGAAATACTGAATTATTTCTATACAAATAATCAGACTAAATATGAAAACAAATCCTGGTTATATAATTTTCTCTTTTGAGTTCTTGACACAAAGTCTCAAAATTCTTTGGACTTCCCTAAAGGCAGTGTTTGCTATGATAGTAAGTAGTTCTTTAATGACTCATAGATAGCATCAGCTAGCCACTTAAAGACCAAACAAGATCAACTATATGACTTAAATATGGGGATGTTGGATTGACCCATTTTGAGGAAGAATGGCTAAAAGATTGGGCTCAGTTTTGGTCAATGGCAGAATCAAGCAGCCCAGGTAATGATATCTAAGTAAAGTCTCTGGATACGCAGGGCCTACTGAAGCACATGGAGCTTCCTACCTAGTGAACACACTGACTTGCAAGAGTCATATTTAAAAGAAAAACAAAAGAACTGATCATCTAGTATTTTTAAAAAGATACCACAAAAATAAGAGCTCTACACATTATTCTTCTGATAGCTTGCCATCTAACTAGAGAGTAAAATATATAAAATAGCAGGTTCTCAAGTAACACATATTAGACCCTCAGGCTAGCTAATAAAGTCGGAAACAGGAGAAATTACTGGACAAACACTGCATTTCCCATATTCTCCAAAGGCGTGCAGAAGTCACCGTGAAGCAATGTAGCTCAGTCTGTGGCTATTATTTCATGTACAGCAAATTTTCAGAACAAATTTACAAGATAAATATTGTATCTAATAACTAAGGAAAGTTAGTTTGGTATTCAGATATGATTCAACTTCAGTTAAGAAGTCTGCTAAGGCAATGACTTAATAATTTGCATATAAGCTTGTAGTATCTCCATGACAGAGAGTGAATTACATCATCAAAGAAAATGAAGTACCATGATGAAACTGGCTAACAATAAGCATGAAAAATGTTCAAAACTAACAAAAATGAAAAGTAAGTCGCTGAAACACACAATAGAGAATCACAAAAAATGGCACCTTTCTAAAAGGAATTCTCAGTGATGAACCATGACAAGACTAATCAAGATTCTTATAGGTGTGCTTTTAAAACACATACACACACAAAACATTTACTAAGTCTCAAAACTGTATTTTTCCTCTAAATACACCTTAATTTGAATGAAGGAAGCCCAAATCCTGGTAGTAATACAGAAACGAGGGAAAGCTGGTAACTAAGAGACTAAATTGCAGGGAGAGAATGGTGCCTACTAACCCCTCCCATTAATTAAGGAAACGAATAAGCAGAAATATAATCAAAACTTAAAGAGGCGAGGCAGCGGGCATGGTGAGCAATGGTAGAGCACTTTCTTAGCATGTGTGAGGCCTGGGCTTTGATCCTCAACACAACAAAAAGGAAATTCCTTAGCTGAAAGCAAACAGATGGTCTTCTGACAGATCTACCTAGAAATCAAATACCCAATAGTAATGAACACAATAAATAATAGGAAAACAATTGAAAAATCACTGAATTCTAATAACAGTATAAAAGAAACCATAAAAATATCAAACAATAGCAGAAATTTAGAGTTAAGACTGCATACAGATTCATTTTCAGGATCTACTACCATGTTATATTTTTCATGTATAACATAAAAAGTTTATATTATAAACTCAAGAATATCATGTTTTAAGTTCTGTCTCATTTTTGTTTGTTTGTTGGTTTGTGGAAAAGGCAACTTTATAAACTCACATATCTCAACATTTTAAACCAAACAGCTAAACATTTAAAAATTCTTATTCCCAGGAGAAAAGTATAAAAATCTTTCCAATGTTACTTCATGTTGCAATTTAGCAACCACCAATAAGGTATGCCTCTTACCATGGGGTGATGTGTTGGTTCTTTGTCTTAAGATAACTACATAAAAGACTGTTGCTTACACACTAGGAAAACCACCGTCTGCATACTAACCTGGCCCAGTCCAGGCATACCTCCTCCAAGTCTAAGAAGTCTGTCCATATTTCTAGAAAACAGAAACAAAGGCAAACGTTCCTAAGCACAAAAGTGTTTACTCAATTGCTATCTATATAATTCACCTTCAGTCACTCAGTATGTCAAAAATATTGGTGGTAATTACAACACAACATCAGACTTCCTGTTAATTAACACCACATATTAATTCAAGAAGCTGTCTTCCATGCTAATTAACAGACCTTATTTTACTGCTTTGGTTTTGGGTTATCCCCAGTTTTAAAGACAAGCAATCTTAGCATACTTTCAAAACTTTGCTATCCTTAAGTTAATTATATTTTCTTATTGTTACCTAATAAAGTACCTGGTTGGAGGGGGGAGGGGGAGTGCCTAGAATGCTTATCATATGTATGATTGAATTTCCTTCAATTTGTTCAGAGTGTACAAATAAAAATCTACACTTTTAAATTAAATTTTAACATCCTCATTAGTAAGTGCTGTGCTAATTAACTTACGGCTTGTCAGTTATCATCAAAACTACATGTGAAAGACATTGTAAGTAGATTACAGATCTCTGAATTAACATCAAAGGCTTTTTAAAAATGAACTCATTATATTAAAAGAAAATACTATAAACATAAACTGCATTAAGGAGTGTTCTAGAGCCCACACAGATACACTCCTATCAGATTCTGTAGAGACGTACATCCCTTCACAGCTGCTACTCTCAACCACAATTTAGAGTTCATTATTACAACTTTGAGATATCAGTTTATCTTCAGCATCTGGAATAACTAAAGAAGATACTCATAAGCATGAGAACTAAAGGAAAGAAATGGCAGTTGTACTCACATGGTCCCAGAAACAGAACAAGGAATCAAATTATTCAAACGAACTGCAGTGTGACTAAGTACATAAAAATGAAAACAAAGCACTTTGTAACTTTAAAACTATTACTGAGCCTTAAAATGTATGTGCCTTCTTCTTCAGTGTATAATTTAGATCATCACAAATTATAATCTAAACCAAGTGCTGAGAGATTAAGAATTTTTGTTCATGCTTTATCAATTAGAAAGGCTGCAAACTAAACCTCAATAACATACTTAAATTATTACAATTCTGCCCAATTATGTTTGTTGAATCAACTGGTAACAACTTTGACAATTGTAACATCACAAACTTCAGTCTGCATATAGAAAGGCACACACAAAAGATAAAGACATGAACAGCACATTGGCTGATGTAAACATCATGCCCTGTATCAAGAAGCCACATGAAATACCTCTCAAGCCCCCTTCCAGACTCCACCACTCCAGACAGGTGGGATTCTGCCTTCTAACAGTACAAAATAGTTCTGCTGTTTTCAAACTGAATAAAAACAGAATCATAGACTCTTTTTGGTATTTTTTTTTTTTTTGGTCTGACTTTTTCTTTCACACAACATGTTTATGAGATTCACAACAGATGAATTCATCTGTACAAATGAGAAGGCAAGAAAATTTGGTATTTCAGACAAGATCTAATCTTCACAACCATGCTTATCTGCCTAATTATAATTACAAATAACATACTCATCAAGTTCCTCAACTTGATGAATATCTAAAGGGATTCAATAAAGTCCCTTTTAGACAACCCTGTGTATTTTTAAATATTAAAGATTATTTTCTCTAAAATATATTTCTAAAGAAGAAAAATTCTTTTGAACCATTTCAAGTTCACAAACCTAAAGAATCAATGGAGGTGGCAACATACACTTCGGAATACATATCCATATATGTACATATCCACCCGTTCATTCTAGGCCAAAGTCGGCTCCCAGCTGTGTTAGTTTATCTACTTTCCCTGTGCTGTTTCTGATGACATTACTCAGACTCCAGATGCTGTGAATATACATGAGCGATGTGGGGAGCAGAGGGAAAGAAAATCTGGCAGGTCAAATTTGTGTTTTTCACAAAATTAGATGTCTGAGCAAACAGGAAAAGATATTGAACAAATTAAAACACTTAAGATGAACACATTTTATAAAAATACTAACATTTGGAAATGAAATATATTGATAAATATTCTAAATCACTCAACTTCTAAAATCTGGATATCACACATATTCATAATTTGAAGCCTGTTAAAAAGATAATACATTTACATAGTATCTATCATATCCTAAAACAACAGTTAAAAATAAAATACATTCTTAAACCTCACCTGTTCAGTAACTGTAATTCTTACAGTGTTAAACTTCAATTTGTTGAATTTGACAAATTTGTTATTAACTCCAAGTCTTGCTAATTCTGGCAGATACAATTTTTCACAAGTGGTTTTTCCTCTCTCCTAAAAAGGAAAGGTACTTAATTATTTTGAGAATTGAGAACATTTTATTACCCCCCCCCCCAAAAAAAAAGAAGCAAAAACCTGCAAATGAAATAGAAGTCACCATTTCCCCAATGCTGGCTCTAAAACCAAGTTTCAATAATTATCTTGAGAGCACAGACTTATTAAGCACCTAAGCAGATATTATACATCGAGATTACTCTGTTACACTGTGTTTATGTTGTGCTTTTTTACAGACTTTGAAGACTGACATTTTATAGCTTTCAGTATTCCTTGAGGTCTTTTAAAGAATAATATTTACTTATCTTTTAAGAAAGAATTTAAAAATCACTCTACTATATAATAGTATAGGTTGCAGCCGCATAGGAGGAACAACCAGTACCCACTGAACTAACCAGTACCCACTGGGACTAAACTACCAACCAAAGAAAACACATGGTAGGACTCATGGCTCTATCTGCATATGCAGCAGAGGATGGCCTAATTGGTCATCAATGGGAGGAGAGGCCCTTGGTCCTGTGAAGGTTCTATGCCCCAGTGCAGGGGACTGCCAGGGCCAGGAGTGGATGGGTTGGGGAGCAGAGTGAGGGGGGAAGGGATAGGGGGTTTTCAGAGGATAAACTAGAAAAGGGGATAACATTTGAAATGTAAATAAAGAAAATATCTAATAAAAAAATTCTATACTTATGCATATAGGACCCTACTAGTGTTATTTTTCTTTTATCTTGAAAATTGGACCACTATGATCCTGCAATTAGTTCATCATTTATTTATTCACAAATATAATGAAAATAATAAGAACATATAAAGTGCTAAGAGTTATAAAATGTAAAGAGGAATAGTGTTAGAGCAACACTATTATTCTATAATTACTACAATGTGGCCCAAAGCTTTCAAAAAGATGCTGGACACCCTGAGTTTGAAGCCAGTCTAACACAGTAAAGTTTTGTCAAAACCTACAACAAAACACTACTATTCTTTCTTTCCCCCTTCCCTCTCTGAACACACTTCAGAATTTAGAACTCTAGATTTTCCACTCATAATCGCAAAGGGATAAACACTGAGGGAAAAAAGTTGCAAACAGTAAGTCTTGGGACTACTGACACTCAGAGCCATGTGGGGACTGTACAGTGGGTAACTCAGGGTTTAGCAGTATCTTTAACGTCTATACATTATATGTCAGCAGAAATAACTAATGTGACAGTAAACAAATGTCTCCAGACATTGCTAAATGTCTCTTGGAAGGGCAAAATCACTCAATTGAGAAGCATTTCTATAAAGATAATCTGATACTATGAATCTTGGGACAACAATATCCTTTTTCAAACTTATGAACCAAGGAGTTCTGGAAAACAATTTGGCAGTTGTTCAAAAATGTAAACACAGAATTACTATATCGTCTTGGTTTCTATTCCTTGAAATATGCTACAAAGTATTTAAGACATGTCTTTCAAACAAGACACTTACATACATGTATATAGCATTGGGATTCACAATAGTCAAAATATGGAAATAGTCCAAATGCCTACCACATGGTGAAAAATTCTATCATATATACATACAATAGAGTGCATTGAATATTATGTGGCTATAAAAAGGAACAAAATTATGACACATATTGTAGTGGCTATTCTTGGTTGTCAACTTGACTATATTTGGAATGAACTACAATCCAGAATTGGAAGGCTCACCAGTGACCCTTATCTGGAGGCTTGGAGATCCTTATCTGGATCTTGGTATGGAGATCTTGAGACATAGTGGCTATGGATTCCAGAAGATTAAATCTCCGAGTTTAAGGAGATTTAATCTGGGCTACATCATCTGGGATTAAAGGTGTGGTGGAACACCTTGGACTTCCATTCACAGCTGCGACTGAACCATTGTTGGGAATTGGGCTGCCGACTGTAAGTCATCAATAAATTCTTTTACTATATAGAGACTATCCATAAGTTCTGTGACTCTAGAGAACCCTGACTAATACACATGTATATTACAATTTGGTCGAACCTGGAAATATTATGTAAAGGCTGGAAAGGTAGCCCAGTCACTGAGTGCTTGCCTAGGTGTATAAAAAGATCTGAGTTCAATCCCTAGCACAAGAAGGAAGGAAGGAAGGAAGGAAGGAAGGAAGGAAGGGAGGGAGGGAGGGAGGGAGGGAGGGAGGGAGGGAGGGAGGGAGTAGTAGGAAGCCAGATCTTAAAGGTGACATATGTAATGGTTTTAACTTCTAAGTCGACACAACCTGGAATCACTTGAGTTGAGAAGAGTTCAATAAGAGATTATCTAGGTCAGGCTGGCTTGTAGGGACTCACTGTCCTGACTGCCTTTATTATATGGACAGACAGAGGCAGGAATTGGGTGAAACCATTACCGGGTTTGAGACCCTAGACTGTAAGAATAGAGGAGACTAGCCGAGTACTAGGCACACACTCACTCCTTACCCTGTTACTAACTGTCGATGTAAAGGCACTACCTGCTTCAAATTCCTACCCTCACTTCTCCAAAATGATGATGGACTACCAACTGAATTTGTAAGACAACAGCGATTCCTTTCTCCCATAAGTTGCTTTTATTACAGTAACAGAGACATCATGTGATTCCACGTAAGTGAAACATAAAATAACCTATTAGATGAAATGTAGACAATTGAACCTTATAGTATTTCCATAAATAGTTGACTTTGATAGATTCCCTCACCCCTGTCGCCACTCCTTTTCCCCATCTCCATGTCCCCTTCCACTTTCCACCATTCCACTCCCAGTATTCCCTCCCACGTTCATGTTGTATTTGTTACCCTTCCCATTTCTCCTTTAAAAAAATTGTTTTTTTATTTTATGTATATGAGTACACTGTAGCTGTAGAGATGGTTGTGAACCATCATGTGGTTGCTGGGACCTTCGTAAGAGCAGTTACTGCTCTTAACTGCTGAGTCATCTCTCCACCCCCCTTTTTCCTTTTTAAAGCTGTTTCTCCCTTTAAAAGACCCCTGTAAACTTTCCTGATCTCTACCCACACTCAATCTCACACAAATACATATTTATAAAAATTAGAAGACAGGATCAGCATGAGAGAGAACATGTGATATTTGTCTTGATGAGCCTAGGTGACCTCACTTAACTATTTTCCAGTTTCATCCATTTTCTTGCAAATTTCACAATTTCCTTTTTCTTTACAATTTAATAAAATCACATTGCATGGACCACATTTCCCCTGTCCATTTCCTTGTTATTGTCAACACAGCAGCAATAAACATGGATATGCAAGTATCCCATGATAGGCCACAGGATTCTTTGGTTGTATACCCAGGAGTGGCAAAGAAGTTAGGTCTTGTGTTAAATGCATGTTAAATGTTGTTTCTATTAAAAAACAAAACAAAACAAAACAAAACTCCTACACAACCACTTTGACTTCCATACATAGTGCACAGGTTTGTACCTGTTTCTTCCCCCACGCCCTCATCAGTGTGGGGCTCCTGTGCTGGTCATTCAGCCTGGGAGGAGATGGAGTTCTAGGGTAGCTTTACTTTGTTGTTTCTCTGGGGGCTAAAGTGATGGAAACTTTTAAAAATGCCTACTGACCATTTGTGTTTCTGCTTTTAAGAAACACTCTCTCAACTCATTAGCCATTTGCTGACTAGCAGCTTTTTCTTAACAAACATTTATTTCTATTTATGTGTGTACACATCATTTGTGTGTGGGGGGGTGGTTTTGATTTTTTTTGATGTTTAATTTTGTGGTTCTTTATATACTCTAGATACTAACCCCTCTGTCTAAAGTAATAGCTGGCAAAAATTTTCTCCTATTCTGCAGGCTGTCTGTTCACTGGTAAGATCTTTGTTTTTTGCTGTATAGAAGCTTTTTTTTTTTTATTTCATGTAATCCCATTTGTCAACTAATTGGTATTTATAAATCTAAAAATAAAATGTTTTACAATCGAAGCAGATATGATGGCTCTCCTTCATTCAACAAAATCATGAGCTGTCAATGTTTTTTTAAAAAGTATTACAAGTGGGAAGATGAAAAGCTCTGGAAATGGTTGGTAATAATACAGTGATTCAACAAAGCAAATATACTAAACACTGCAGAACTACATACCAAAAGGTTAAAATGATACATTTTACCAAGTCTATTTTACACCACACCACACACAGACACACACACACACACACACAAACACAACAAAACAAAATAAATCAGGGCCTACTACAAATGTACCAACACTTGAGGATTTTTTGGCAGTCCTGAGGATTGAGCCCATTGAACCACGCTAGGCAAGCTTTCTGTTACTAAACTATATATACCTCCAGTTCCTATCAAGAAATTTGAAATACAGAACTCATCTTCACAAGAGACATATATTCCAGGGATTCACGCATGGAAAATAGTGAGCAATTAGCTACACTCAAAGGACGTTGTTCATCTGAGTTACCTCAACTTTCAAAATCAGAAAAGTACAGAATAACAACTTACATATGCTACATGTACAACTAACATCTCAAATATAATTTTCCCAATCTTTATTTCATATCGTCAAGTTATTAATAAGATGATCTAGGGGTGCAAGAAACAAACAGTGCCCTGGGATGAGATAAATAATGACAACTATTTTCCTTAGCATATGGGGGTCAATGCAGTCACCCTGCAGGAGGAGCCAGGAAGGCAGCATTGTCTCTAACACTCATTCTTCAGTCAATTACCTCTCCTTAATTTTCTCATTCAAAAGAAGAGAATAGAGAACGTCTGTTTCATACAGCTGTTTAGAAATCAATGCACACAGGAAAACATTTAACACAACCATAGGCATAAAACAAGCAAACGATGAATGCTACTTTTATAACAGCACTTACCATCTTAGAATGGCCACCCTTCTTTCTCACTCTGAAGCCACTTAGAAGGCCATAGAACACCAGGTATATTCACAGAAATAAATCCATCATATTGGAGACATTTTCAGAATTCAGCAAAAAGGTTCACAAGTTAAACTGTACACAGTAACATAAAAGTGAGGGTGTCGTTGTTTTTGTTTGGGGTTTTTTGGTGGGTGGGGTTCAAAACAGGGTTTCTCTGTGTAGTCCTGGATCTCACTCTGTAGACCAGGCTAAGCCTAAAACTCACAAAGATCTGCCTGCGTCTGCCTCTGCCTCCAAGTCATGAGGCATAACCACCCGGCTAAAAGAGAATATCTTCAATTCTCAGAAACAGAAGCAATGTAAAAGGTTTGTAGATCCAAACTAAGTTTCCACCTATCAAAAAACTGAGGATTTAAGAGCCCACTTATAATAGATTCACTTTGGTATTTTCTTTAATCTATTTTATTTTGATGTGTGTGTGTTTATCTGCATGCATGAATGCATACCATATGAATGTCTGGTGCCCCTTAAGATCCAGAAAAGGGTGTCAGATCCTCTGAACATGGGTGCTGGAAGCTGAACCTGAATCCTGTGGCTCTTACAAGTGCTGCTAGGCACTGAGCCCCTTCTCTGTCTATCCCTGATATAACTTCTCTTAACACATTTCTTACCACGAGATGAAGTGTTTTACATACCCAGGATAACATCACATACATAGCGATATTCAGAACCCTGATTAGCAACACCCTGATTAGCAACGAGTCTAAAACAAGTATCTACTTTGAAGGTTGATGACTTGCCACTTAATCTCTCAGGGTAAGAGCTGACTAAAATGTAATTATTTTTAGATCATGTTCATGTTGGCTTTATATCAGTTCTCCAATATTTATAGGCACTACACGGAACAATGACTACCTAAAAAGCAGATCCTTCAGAGTTGAATGAGTTTACATTTCCCACCTTCCTAGGGATACTAACACATCAAAACTACCTAGACTTCATTTAAAATCATGAAGCATTTAGTCATTCAGGCTTTACATTGTATCTCCTACTTTACTGGTTTACTCCCCATTCCTCTATGCAAATATTAATACTCTCAAACTAATAGTAAATCCTTTCAAACTACTCCATATTTAGGATCCCACTATATTTCAAATTCAATTCCTCTGTTCTCTGATTTGTGGAAGATAGGAACTTCGTCCCTACTTTTTCCAGTACAATCAGAACTGGAGCTAAAATTAAATGTAACTCTTTAAGTAGGATTTTTCCCCCCACCTTTTGGTTTTTATAAGACTTATGAGCCAGGGTCTCACCAGCCAGGACCTTGCCATAGACCCGCTGGTCTCACAGGTGCAGCAATCCTACCACCTCTGCTTGGGAATACTGGAATTACAACATTTGAAAAGCAAGACTGGGAGCCACCAGCAAGGAGGCTTAGCAACTGAAGGGCTTACTGCTTAGCCTGATGTCTTAGTTTGAGCCCCAGAACCCAAATGGTTGAAGTGCTGAACTGACTTCTGGATGCCATCAGACTTTTTCTTCTCCCCTCTTCACAGCCATTATATCCAACTGTCTCCACCTGTATCTGTCTGCCCCCCACCCCCTCGCCTACAAACACCAATCAGTGAATCAGTATTTTAAAAATTAAAAAACAGGATTCCACTCCAACCTCCATGTAGAAGACTGCGAATTTAGCCTTAAAAGAAATATAGCTATCTACCACATGGTCACTGATTACAACGTCTAAGCAAAATATTCGCCAAAAAGGCCCAACTGCTTCCTGTTACTGATTTTCAAATGATTCTGAATCTAGGTACTAGGTATAGTGTTTATATGGCAAGTATACAAAGGAGATGAATCCAGTCCCTGAAGTTAAAAATCCAGCTTTTAACTACAATAGCAATGTTTTATTATCAAAGATCTTACTGGGTGGGGGTGGGATGAACATCCCGAATCCAACAGGTGAGAGTAAAATAAAAGATCAGAACTTCAAAATGTTGTTCTTTTGACAAGATTTAACTTTGTTTTAGACAAATTCAAGACAACTTTCAGTTCTTTACCAAAACACCTTCCTATAGTTAACGATGAGCCGCTGTCTACCTTGATTATCTCTACATATACAACCTATGCACTTTAACACATACGATTTATTTGTATTGTTTTCATTGTGTTGGGGGGGGAGGGTATCTACACATCAGTACAGGTACCCCAGGACATCTGCAGGGCTGGAGTTACAATCCATTGTGAGTCGCTGGATATGGGTGCTGCGAATAGAACCCAGGTACTCTGCAGGAGCTCTCTCAAGGCCCTAAACAATAAAATTTAAACATTAAAAAACAAACCACTGGCAAGACAGGCACCGTTATATTAATTATCCACATTGACAATCTGTCCAGTTTCCAACTTCAACGTTAAGTGCTTGTCTTGTTACTTTACTTACATTATGTTTGCAGCAGTACAAACAACTTTTAGGCTGGGTACTGATGCACATACCTGTAATGCCAACACTACACTGTGGAGGCTAAAGCAGGAAGATCCCATCAGGCAGTGGTTAGCCTGGGCTGTGTAGGGAGAAGCCATCTCAAAAACAAACAGAAAAGCAGACCCACCAGCAGCCTGACCTATAATCGGTTACACAGACCAGGCCGGCCTCAAACAGCCGGAGATTCTCCCCACCTTTTTCTCCCTAGTACTGGGAGTGTTCACATGAGAACTGTATTTCTTTGCTAACTTTTAAGGCCTCTTATATTCTCTAATTCTGGCATTAGAAGTGTTTGCCACTGTCTTCAAGTTTCTATTGCTGTGAAGAGACACTATGACCACAGCACCTCTTGTAGAAAACATTTCATTGGGGCTGGCTTACAGGTTCATTTTCATCATGGTGAGAAGAAGCACAGTGGCATGCAGGCAGACATGGTACCTCAGAGTTCTACATCTCGATCCACACGCAGCAGGAGACTGTGTGCCACACTTGAGCATATGACACCTCAAAGCCCACCCCAACAGTGACACACTTCCTTCAGCAAAGCCACACCCCCTAATAGTGCCACTCCCTTATGGGCCTATTGGGGGCAATTACAAACTACCACAGCCACGACGTGGAACTTTGTTGTCACTTTAACTTTTTTTCACTCCGTGCTAAAGTGGAATTACATGCCTTTAACTTCAACACTTGGTAAACTGAGGCAGGATTGTATTAATTTAAGGCCAGCCTGGTGTACATAATTAGTTTTAGACCAAGCAGATATACTGAGTAAGAACCTATCTCCAAATTAATAAGTAAACAAAGCGTCCCCAAATTGCTTAAGATTCTTTTGAAATGCGGGCATCATTCTTTGACAGACACTTGAGTTCGGTAGACCCACGGGAAAACTGAGTTCTAATAACCCGCAGCAGCGGTAGTTGATTTCTACTTTACTCAAAAATGGACATGTAACCAATTCACGGACCAGTACTCAAGTGGAGCAATACAAGAAGTAATGGCAAAGCAGGAATAACCCAGCTTTATTCTAAAAACATTCAGGATTAAAAGCATGCCTCTCTGAAGGTTTTTAAAGCTAGCAGGACAAACGATTACGCGAACATGCACGCTCCTGAAATTCGGTCCATCCTCGCTCCTTTTCTTCCCTGGACTGGAAGTTTTTCAATACAGGAAGATCTAAAGACGAACACAAGTAGACCATAAACAGGGTCCTGCCAGTTGATGGGTTAAAGGTTCCCAAGCTAGAGAGAAGCAGAAACGTTTGCAAGGAGATGACATCCAGCCCTAACCTTGCCGGACACCCGGAGGTGAAGGAAGAAAGGACCAAGGGGCCCGCGCTCCCATCAGGCCCCGGACTCCACCGGCAACCTGGCTGGGCAACGTGACTCAGGAAAGCCCAAGGCTTGCGGCGGCCTAGCGAGGCAGGCTCCCGGACGTCCCAGGCCCGCCTCGGGGCTCGGCTGAGGCCGCCTGAAGAGAGCTCGCGGTCTGCATCCTACCTGGCCTTGCGGCGACGCGGCGGCGAGGGCAGCGCCCCACACTCAACAAGGACCTGGCTCGGAGAACCGGCGATGAATCAGCCCGATTCCATTCAAAAGAGTCGCCCAGGCCTCTGCTGAGAAGTACTTCCGGGTTCCCGGCTTCCTTCAGCTTCCTTTCCTCTACGGCCAATTGGAGTCCGCCGGGGAGCGGAGCCGGCTGGGGGGGCGGAGCCGGCTGGGGGCGGAGGAGCACACGGCGCACGCGCAGGCCGCCTGGCCCTGGTTCCCGGGAAGTCAGGCGAGCTGCTCTGCCCTCCTGGTTTTCTCACAGCGCCTATCCTGCTTCACTGAGGTCTCCATGCTTTGGGAGTTTTGGAGTTATCAGCTTTGTGGAGGCTAGAATCGGCTTGGTTCTGTCCTTTGCCTTTGTGGCCTTCCTCAAAATGTAAAAGGTTGAATTAAGGTTTTCTTGGTCACTTGAAAAGCAAAAATTAAAGGGGTGGGGGATAAGGAGATGGTTAGAAATAAACAGGCTCTTTCCGCATCCGAGTTTACCTCTTCTTGCCTTCACTGCCTAAAAAAAGGGTTATAGGCTGGGTGGTGGTGGTGCACGCCTTTAATCCCAGCACTTGGGAGGCAGAGGCAGGCGGATTTCTGAGTTCAAGGCCAACCTGGTCTACAAAGTGAGTTCCAGAACAGCCAGGGCTATACCTGTGTGTGTGTGTGTGGGGGGGGGGGGGGGGGGGGGGGCTATAGACCTCAAGGAAATTCGACGTTTTTCCAGTGTTCCTGCCTCTTATTTTCAGCTGTTTCAATACGTATTGAAAACACTACTTCTCTACATAATTAAACGATAACGACCTTTTATCTTTGTGTTAGATTTTCAAAACAAAGTTACTCAAATTAACTTTGGCAAGTTTCTATCACACCCTGGGACGCCGTTTAGGTCACTCACCATGTTTATGGATTACTCCCACTTTCTCAAATTTGTTAAAATGCATCTTTAAAGCGTTTCTAATTTTTGTTTTTTGTTTAAAGCATTCCTGACTCTAAAATCACCATGGAACTACTGAATGGTGGAAGAGAACAGATTACAGAATCATTCCCCTTTAGTAAAACTCAAAAGGAATATGGTTATTACAAGAATATGGTTATGATGGTTTGTATATGCTTGTCCCAGGGAGTGACACTATTAAAAAGTGTGGCCCTATTGGAGTAGGTGTGGCCTTGTTGGTGTAGGTGTGTTACTGTGGGTATGGGCTTTGACACCCTTATCCTAGCTGCCTGAAAGACAGTATTCTGCTAGCAGCCTTAAGATGAAGATGTAGAATTCTCAACTCTTCCTGTACCATCATGCCTGCCTGGATGCTGCTATGTTGATACCATGCCCAACTTGATGAGAATGGACCTATAAGCCAGCCCCAATTAAATGTTGTCCTTATAAGAGTTGTCTTGGTCATGGTGTCTGTTCACAGCAGTAAAACCCTAATAAGACAATGGTTAAGTCTTCCTGGGCCTGGAGAGGTGGCTCAGCCACTAAGCACTCTCACTTTTGCTGCTCTTCCAGAAGACCCAAGTTCATTTTCCAGCAACCACAATGGGCTGCAAACTGCTTGTAACTTCATCTCCAGAGGATTCAGTGACCTTTTCTCTCAAGAGCACCGTAACCTCACACACATACATAAACATCCACATTTTAAAACAGTATTTGTATTAATTTTCAAAGAATTAATAAACATTAAACATATTCACTTCCCAGCTTATTCTCTAACCCCTCTCTCAAACCTTCCCTCTCTTCGCACCCAACCTGGAACCACTCCTCCTTATCTAGTCTAGTTTGTGTTGCCCAACTACCACAACTAACAGGGAATGTGGTTGACCTGCCTGGGGTTACATAATTAAAGAAAACTGTCTCTTCCTCTCCCTTCCCTTTGCTAGTGGTAGGATCTGGTACCTACCTTCCCACCACTATGCTGGAGTTTTGTCTGGCTTGAGTTTGCTTACATCTTATGCATGTTGTCACTTTACTATGAGTTTATTGTGCAACCTCCCAATGTCTAAAAAACAGTTTCTTAGATCCACCACCTCTGCTTCTGGCAATCTCTCCATCTAATCTGAAAAGATCCCTGGGCCTTGGAAGAAGGGATGAGATATAATGTATGATTGAAGCGGAACACTCCACATACTCCTATTCCCTGTGCATTGTCTCACGGAGAGGCTCTGTGTTAACTGACATCTACTACAAGAAGTATCTCTGATGAAGGCTAAAATACGTTCTGATCTATGCTATGATCTAATAGTATTAGACATCATTTCAATACTATGTCCATTTAGCAGAATAACAGTATTGAGTTCTTCCTTAAAGCCTACGGCCTATCTAGACACAGTTCATGGCCCTTTTAACAGTGCCAGGTATTAGTTCTGTGTAATAGAACAGACCTTAGTAATCAGAAAGTGTTGGTTACTCCAATAACATTTATGCCACTATTACATCAGTTGGAATATCTTGTCAGGCCAATTGTTTTTGTAATTTGCAAGGTTCAGGGCTGGATGAGACTGATGGTTATTTTTCTCTTCTGGTAGCATGCATTGCATCTTTTAGCACCATGAAAGTTTAGTCAATATGAACGAAGCTTCCAGCTGAGTACCAACTTGGTTTCTTTGTGTTCTTTGTGTCCAGTATCTTCAACAACAAGTCAGACTGTCAAGTTCCGGGGAATAGCCAGGTGTATGGACAATAGCCTGCAATGCTTAGGGGTTGGCACATATGATTCCACTGGTCAACAACTGAAAAAAAGGTAACACATTGCTGTTTTTTTGGTATCTACTCTGCATTGTACAGTAACACCATTAAACCTCTTTTCATATGTGTATTTTTATATATTTTAGTAAGTTCCTATAGTAGAAGGATCATTTTGAAAGATTTATTTTTATTATTTTTGTTTCTGTATGTAAGTGTGCCTGTGTGAATGAATACCACTTCTGTGCAGGTGCCTTGAGAGACCAAAAGAGGGCATCAGATCATGCATAGCTAGAGTTACAGACAGTTGTGGGCTTTCTGACTTAGGTGTTGGAAAGGGAATTCATCTCCTGGAAGAGCAACAAATATGCTTAACCACCAAGCCACCTTTCCAGTCCCTAAAAAAGTGTTTTTAATATGTTCAGAGTCCAGAGTGGTCACCATTACATGACAGAACCTTTTTTTTTTTTTTTTTTTTTTTTTTTTTTGGTTTTTCGAGACAGGGTTTCTCTGTGTAGCCCCTGACTGTCCTGGAACTCGCTTTGTAGACCAGGCTGGCCTCGAACTCAGAAACCCGCCTGCCTCTGCCTCCCAAATGCTGGGATTAAAGGCGTGCGCCACCACGCCCGGCAACAGAACTTTTTAATGTGTTCAAAAAGCTAGTGGAAACCATTTCTGAAGAACTAAAAGAAAGTAAGGGAAAAGAGAACATCAAAAATTAGTAAAACTAGGTAAAATGAGGGTACAGATCTTTAATCCCAGCACAGACAAAGGAGAAGAGGAAGAGGAAGAAGAAGAGGAGGAGGAGGAGGAGAAGGAGGAAGAGGAGGCCAAACTCTGTTAGTTTTAGATCAGCCTGGTTAACATATTGAGTTCCAGGGCCACATAATGATACTGTCTCGCAAAAAAAAAAAAGCCTTAAAATTTTTTTTTAAAAATAGCAATTATTTAAAAGACATAAGATGTAGAATTGAAAATACATTAACAAAAGTGAAAACTTTACATAATGGGTCTTAACAGCAGGTTTAAGGAAGGGAAGAAAGAATAAGCAATTTCAGTATGGGTCATTGAAACTATCCAATTTCAAAAACAGAACAAAAAAAGCATGAAGAAATATAGACAGCTCTTCGAAAACCCATAGAACACAATCAAATATAAAAACAAAAATGACAGCAGTGCCTTGGAGGGCCTGTGGATCTGTCTTGTTTCAACAGTGTTTGGACAAAACTGACGCTTGGACTCTGTTAACTCTCCAGCAGCCTTACAGTCTCTTCAGTTGCAGCCTCCAAGACAATCTCTTCAGTACTTTTGGTTCCTAGGACCAGCCAGCACCATCTCTTCCAGGTTAGCTCCATACTCATGGATCAGCCATGACCTTTCAGATGTCAGGATTATTCCACCAGAGGGGAAGCTGCTGGGAGCTACCGGGTCAACTTGCTCCCAGAGGCCTCTTACACCTACCTCCCTGGGCTACTATTTTGATCAGATGATGTGGCTATCAGGGGTGCAAGCCACTTCTTCCTCCAATTGGCATACGAGAAGTCCAAGGGCACCAAGCAACTCGTCAAGTTGCAGAATGAACACTAGCTGTGCACTCTTCCAGGATGTGTAGAAACCATCTCAAGATGAGATGAGTGGGGTGAAACCCAGGAGGCCATGGGTGCTGCCTAGGTTCTGGAGAAAAACCTGAATCAGGCCTTTTTGGATCTTTATTACCTGGGTTCTGCCCGCACAGATCCTCATCTCTGTGACTTCTTGGAAAACCACATCCTGAATAAGGAGCTCATAAAGAAGACGGACAGCAGTGCAGTGGTGGCACATGGCTTTAATCCCAGCACTTGGGAGGCAGAGGCAGGAAGATTTATGACTTTAAGGCCAGCCTGGTCTACAGAGTGAGTTCCAGGACAGCCAGGGCTATACAGAGAAACCCTGTCTCGAAAAAACAACAACAACAACAAAAAAAAAACCAAACAAAAGAAGATGGACAACGACCTGATCAACCTCCATAGGATGGCTGGGCAACAACAAACAGACTGGTGTGCCCCAGACATCTCTGGCTACATACCTCTTTGAGTGGCTCACTCCTAAGCACGACTAGAAGGCTTCTTCACCTTCCAAGGAGCTCCCTCCTCTGCTTTGAAATAGCCAGTCTCAGGACCTCCAACTGAATGAACCTCTCAGGCCACTAGGCAGCTTTGTAACCACCCTAAAGCCCCTCCCAAGTCTTGGACCAAGTTAAAAAAATAATAATAAAGCTTTTGAAACAGGAAAAAAAAGACCAAAAGAATCCTACATCCAGGATTATTATATTTCAAAACCAGAGGGAATATTAATACATATTCAAAATGTATATACTAAAGAAAATAAAGAGGATTTGCCAATGGGAAATCTCAACAAGAAATACTAATGAGAGTCCTTTAGTTTCAAATACAAAGGCACTAGATATTCAAAAACCACATGAAAGAATGAATATTTGTAAAGACAAATGAATAAGTTAGTGTAAAAGACTGTGTGTGTGTGTGTGTGTTTCTGTTTGTTCTAAAGGACTGAGTGAAGCAATTATAAATCTAGAAGTAGTTCATATAAAGATATAATTTGTATGATGACAACCAAAGGAAAAAAATGAAGTTACATAGTACAAGGCTTTTCTACAGTATTGAACTTAAGTAG
Source organism: Mus caroli (assembly GCF_978045245.1). Classification (NCBI taxonomy): domain Eukaryota; kingdom Metazoa; phylum Chordata; class Mammalia; order Rodentia; family Muridae; genus Mus; species Mus caroli. The sequence continues at coordinate 119,007,267 of NW_028227257.1, forward strand.
ATATATCTAAACTAGATAAGTAAAATTATAATTTCCAGAGCAAGCACTTAGAAAAACTCAAAAACATGGAGCTAGAAGGGCTGCCTAGCAGCTCAGAGTGCTTGCTCAGTGGCCATGAGGACTGGACTCAGATCCTGGCACTCACCCACAAGCCACCGGACAGTCCCTGAATCCCCATGCTACCCATCCTGGCACACGGTAAGTATAAGAAGATTGCTCAGGCTTACTGGTTTTCAGTATAGCTAAAATGAAAGCCCCAGGTTCAAGAAGAACCTGCCTCTGAGAAACAGGTGAGGAATGATGGACACCTAATGCCCTCTTCTTGCTCCTATGCACACATTTGCAAATGTACACGCAGACACACACATAAGTTGTGCACACATAAATGAATAAATAAAATATTAAAAAATAAAATGCTCAAATATGCCTGTGTGCATATAATCAAAGAACAAGATTGTTAAGTTAATATATACTTAAGGCAAGGTATAAATAGATACATACACACATATGTGTGTATCTGTGTGTGTGTGTGTGTGTGTGTGTGTGTGTGTGTGTGTGTGTATACCTCCAAAGGTGTGCTTCCATGGTGATTCTAAATATAGACAAATTCACAACAAAGACTAACAATTACTATGGCACATCCTGTAACCCCAGCACTGTCGAGGCAGAGGCAGGAGGATTGCCATCAACCTAGTCTATGTAGCAAGTCCTAGATCAGCCAGGGCTACAGTATTAAGACAGTTCTTCAAAACTAGAGAGAGAAGCAGAGGTGGAACAAATAACATTAAAACTTGCAGTAATGAAGAAATACAGAAACAAAGATATAACATTGTACTGGCTGGTTTTGTGTATCAACAGTCTATTAGAGAAAGGAGCCTCTGTTAAGAAAATGCCTCCATGAGATCCAGCTGTGAGGCATTTTCTCAATAAGAGATCAAGGAGGGAGGGCCCACTGTGGGTGGTTCCATCCCTGGGCTGGGAGTCCTGGGTTCTATAAGAAAGCAAGCTGAGCAAGCCAGGGGAAGCAAGGCAGTAAATAACATCCCTTCAAGGCCTCTGCATCAGCTCCTGCTTTCTGACCTGCTTGAGTTACAGTCCTGACTTCCTTTGGTGATGAACAGCAGTATGGAATTGTAAGCTGAATAAATCCTTTCCTCCCCAACTTGCTTCTTGGTCATGATGTTTGTGCAGGAATAGAAACCCTGACTGACTAAGACAAACATGAAACAAGTAGCTGCCCTTGGGATGCTGGGGGTAGAGTCTATGCTACTTAGGTTCCTCCAAGTTCCTTCGTGCCATCCCCTCCCTTAATTACGCTTCTGATAGTTTTCATATATTCCTTTCCCTCTGACCAGAGCACTCTGCTGCTTTCTCCATTTTCCCCGTTCACTTAACCAATCTCTTTGAAGTCTGAAAAGGTCAGCAGGATGGCTCCTCTTACTGTGCTCTTTCTCAGCCCCACACCGGTAGTTCTGCTGTTATGATGCTTACCTTCTTTGTACTGGGACTGCTTCGTGAAGATAGGTCCATGGCTGTCTGGCTCACTGTCATCTTTTTAGCACCTTACCCAGGAGACCTTTCCAGTGGATTCAAAGTCCAGTATTTGCTGGATTTGTTGCATGAGCCATACAGAGATATTTTTTTTAATGCTCTCTCTAATGCTCAGCGATGCCTGCTCTTCCAGAGGACCCAGCACACATGTGATGGCTCACAATCATCTGTAGCCCCAGTTCCAGGGAGCCTGATGTTCTCTTCTAGCCTTCTTGTAGCCTCTATGCATACTAGGCACCCGTGCAGTGCACAGACATATATGCAGGCAAAACACTTATACACATTAAAAAAAACTTTAAAATTTTTTAAAAATTTAAATAACTTCCTCTTAAAACTTCTTGTCTGTTGGAAAAATATGTTAAAATAGAGACATTAAAAATTGGAAAAGACTGAGCTGCATACCTGCGACAAATGTATAGTTCCACCTCATGCATGTTCTCTGGTTGATGGTTCAGTCTCTGTGAGCCCCATGGGCCCAGGTTAGTTGACTCTGTAGGTCTTCTTGTGGTGTCCTTGACCCCCTCCAGCTTGCTCAGTCTTACCCACCTGCCCTCTCTTCCACAAGACTGACTCCCTGAGCTCTGCCTGATGTTTGGCTGTGGGTTTCTCTACCTGTTTCCATCCACTGCTGAAGGAAGCCTCTCAGGAGACAGTTGTGCTATTCTACTGTCTACAAGCATAACAGAGTATCATTAATGATATAAGGGGTTGGCTCTATCGCATTGGATGGTTCTCAAGTTGGAGCAGTTACTGGTTGGCCATTTCCTCAATCTCTGCTCCATCTTTATCCCTGTACATGTTGTAGGCAAGACACATTTTGGGTTGAAGGTTTTGTGGGTGGGTTGATGTCCCCCCCAGTGGAAGTCCTGCCTAGCTACAGGAGATGGCCACTTTAGTCTCCATACCCCATCCTAACCCCGCTGCTAGGAGTCTCAACTTGGGTTACCCCTATAGACTTCCAGGAGACTCCCCTTCCCAGGTCTTTGGCTAGTCCCAGAGATGCCCCCCCCCACCAATTTCTGCTCTGTCACCCAACCCTCTCCTGTACCCCTCCCCACACATGATGGTCTTCATGAGTCTCCTAACAGTTGGAGCAGGTGCAGTCTCTGCGATTCTGTTGCCTGACATTGGTCTCCCTTCCCCTAGCTGGACTGGCTAGTTGGACTCAGTGAGAGAGAATGCGCTTAGTCCTGCTACAACTTGATGTTCCAACGCAGGCAGGTACCCAAGGGGGCTTCCCTGCTCTGAGGAGAAAGGGAAGGGGTAATGGGGAGAAGAATTTGTGAGGTGGAACTGGGAGGAGAGGAGAGAGAATATAAAGCAGATTAATTAATTAATTATTGGGAAAGAAGGGAAAATGACTGGAGAAATAGAGGAAGGAAGGAAGGAAGGAAGGAAGGAAGGAAGGAAGGAAGGAAGGAAGGAAGGAATTACAGAAAGGAGGGAGAAAGAGAGGGAGGGAGGAAGGGAGAAAGGGGGGAGGGAGGAAGGAGGAGTCAGCAAAGAAACAAATGTAAATCCTGCCTTATCAGTAACTACATTAAATGTAAATAGATAAAGAATCAGATATGAAGCAGAAATTAGCAAAATGTGTGGAAATGTTGCAATTATGTTCCATCCATAAGAGATTAATTTTATATTAAAGGACAAAAAGGATGGAAGATAAGTCAGGCAAACAGCAATTTAAAAGGCACTACAATTATTTTAGTCCCTCCTTTCTTTATTCTTTTTCTTCTATGGAATGGGTCTCACTGTGTAGTCTAGCCTGCACTTGAACTTGCTGTGTAGTCCAGACTAGCCTCAAGCTCAGATCTTCCTGTTTCAATTCTTGAGCACTGAGGTTACAGATACATGCTACCACATTTGGCTTGTGCTAGCATTAAAAAAATAAACTTCAAAGACAATTATTTTGCCAGGAAGGCAAGCACAGCTATAATCCCAATACTCAGGAGGCAGAGGCAAGAGGATCATAAATCCAAAGCCAATAAAAAGAAAATTATATGCAATAAGATGGATAAATTTCTAAAACATCAACATGAGTACATGCTATTAAAAAACACTTTAAACTCTAAAAAAAATTCACATATCCACACATACGTGTACTTGTGTATTATACTGACAGGAGATCAGTTGCCTTGGTGATTCACAGTGTGTTTAGGGTCAAGTCACTGTACAAAAGCATAACAGAACTTTCTGAGCTGCTATTAGTGTTCAATATATTTACTGTGGTAGTGGTTTGTCAGGATCCATCAGACTGAATCTTTGGGTTCATCAAACTGAAAATGGGTTCAGTTTATTTAAATCATGTTTCTTCATGCCTTTAGGATCTTCAAACCAATATATTTCCTCTTATAGTTCCTGCTGTTCTTTCTCACTTCTCTACCCCTACACTTGGTCCTACATTTTGGGGTGGGGGTGATCAATTCAGGGCATCTTGTGCAATCTTCTCTTATATCCCCACTTATAAACATTGATTTACTTAGCCTGACTTTAGTTTAAATTTTAATGTTTTTTTAAAGAAGAAAATATACTCTTGTCATAGTAGAGATTAAAATTTAAATTCAATGCTAGAAATATTTATCCAACTACTCTCTCCTACCTACAAAGGAAACTTTAAAGCATTGAGAACATTTAAAACCGAGATAAAATTCCTCTTAAAATAATAACTTTTTTAAAATCGCAAACATCAAAACTTTTATTGAGACATATCTGATAGGAATATTATATACCAACGATAACACATTCTCTTTTAGGTTAGGCCCATTGTGGCTTTAAGAACACTGTAACATAAAGGATTATATTTAACGTGCTTCCTAAAACTTATGCTGCCAAAAGTTCAGATCACTAAATGTCTAGTGAACATTGTGTTTGCTGCTTTTTCAGTATTCTCTGAACTTGATGTGTCTATTGAATAAGTGCATGGCTGGATTATTACCATTACTCTCTGGATTTCAAAACCTTAAGGCGCACAGACACACTGCCTTTGTAATAAAAGCCCCTTCCTACATTAAAGAGCTTACTACTCTCAAAAACAGGTCCAATGACTTGCTTAATAAGTTACAATAGTAAATTTTTCATTAACCCAGCTTTGTAATGATGAATGTTTAAAAAAAGGGCTGTTGCCATTTAAAATTTTAAGAAATGTTTGGTATGAATTTAAGGAATACTTTCTGTTCAAAATTCAAAATTGGTTTTAATTGTTATACCTAATTATAGTTTTTGACTTATGCAGTTTGTATTATAAATAAATATAGATCCAGCACAAGGAAAAGAAAAAATAGGAAAATATTTACATTTTAAAGTACAGTGAATTAATTTAATGTATAAAGCCAATAGAATAATTGTTACTTTTGCCAGATGGTATTTTACATTTTGATAAAAAGATATATTCTTAATCATATATGTCAAGGAAAAGAGACCATATGTTGTTAAACACTTCCAATTTGTCATTTAATTTAAAAGGCACTTGCTGATATTGCCATGATTTTTCTTGATGATGTGATATAAGTATCCTTGATGTCAATTAAATTTCATCTTTCCAAGTCATTTTATTTTTAGTTTTCCTCATCTATTTGTGCAAATAATTCAATGAAGAATTGTCTTAACATCTACTAAGAAAAAGATACCCTACAGACAACAATTCGAAGTCTACAGTATATATTCCAATTACTAGTGGTTGAGAGTATCTCTGCTTCAAAAGCTTTTACGACTTTATTTCTTGTTCTAGAAAAACAAGCAGAATGTACAGAGCAACTCAAGTGATTCATATTTACTTGCCTTGTATGGAGGAACCCAGGATAATCTAAAAATTGTTTTTCTAAAGTGGTAATTATATTACAAACAATTTTCCAGTGTATAGAAAGGGTTTTAATGAAACAGACCTTATGGATGGCACAGAAATAGCATTTAACCTACATGAAACGGTATTAGGCATCTGGCACTAGGTAATTATTAAAGCAAACATCTTTGAGGCCTCTATTTCCCTTGCATTTTCCAAGAAAGGACATTGATGAGTCTTTTTACCCTACTGGATTTGCTCTACCTCTCTTCTATGCTATAGGGCTCTGTGGAAGGTTTCTTTGGGGAGCAGAGTCTTAATTACCATCGACATGAAAGTTTCTGTTGTCTCTATATACATATTCTCAGGGAATTTTCACTGCTTTATGGCTAGATCACTGTCTATTTTTCATTTGATGTATACTTGGATAATTTTCTATTACTTGTTACTATAAACGTCTATAAATATATTTAGTGTCCTTCCTCTTGTATCTGACCAAAATGTCTCATGAATATAACTACAAATAAAACTAATAGATTGTAATATATATTATTATATGTACTAATAATCTATAATAATATATTTTAGTATATATATCAAATTTGTACTAGTGGGTATATATTTCTAACATATCATATATTAAGTATTTGTAATTATGTAATATATTGAATTATACTATATCATAATTCTATAATAAATTATAATATATTAAAATATGTAAATAACATATCCAAACTATGATTTAGTGGTCATTATCAGAGGCAGTGCTCAGTTAATTTTAAAAACTTCTAATTTTAAAGTAAGCAATGCCATAAGCAGTATATGAGTGTTTAAACGTGTGGTAATGATACATACTGTCTTAGGGTTCACTGCTGTGAACAGACACCATGACCAAGGCAACTCTTATAAAGGACAACATTTAATTGGGTCTGACTTACATGTTCAGAGGTTCAGTCCATTGTCAAGCCTGGCACCATTCAGGCAGACATGGTGCTGAAAAAGGAGCTGAGAGCTCAATGGGTTGATGCAAAGTAGCCAGGAGAAGACTGTCTATCTCCTAGGCTGTATCAGTAGTGTCCCAAAGCCCATCCCAACAGTGACACACTTCCTTTAACAAGGCCACACCTACTCCAACAAGTAGCCCTAATCTCCTAATAGTGTCACTCCCTGGGCCAAGCATATTCAAACCACCACACATACATAAACAAAATTGGGAAAACTATTGAACAATGATTTTGAGTGCAGACAGATGAGATTTCATAAATCAGCTCCATCATTGCCAATTCCTGCGAATTTGACTAAGTTACTTGCTCAGCTGAATGGATTTGTATGTTAGTTGCTTTATCAGACTTTGCTTTTAGCAAAGACCAAAGTGGTAATGGCTTAAACAAATTCTAACATTGCTATCTTTCACTATGAAAAGCTAAAGTTCAAGGTGGCGAGGATCACAGTAACATCATTCTTTCACCTTCTAACATCATAGTATATGAAAAGAGGGAAAGGTGACGTATTTAAAACATCATCTAGGACTTACACAGATAATTTGTTTGCACTTTAATGTCTAATTACAAAAGAAATTGCCATCTCTAATAGGAAGGAATAAAATGAAAATCAAGATACTGTACAACAAACAAACAACAATGTCCCTGAGTGGTGTAAAATAAACTGGCAGAGGACTATTCCTTGTCTTGTCCCAGCTTGCTGTCTAGAAACACGTCCCATGCCTCAGCATGGAAAGGAAGAAATCAGAGTTCCATCTGAGTTGAAGAGACAGGAAACTGGGGCAGGCATAACTGCAAGGCAGAGTATCCAGAGCACTGCACAGGAAGGAGAGAGCTTTACAGAAGGTACTGTAGGATAAGCAGAGTGATCCCTCAAATATCCAGAAAAATGACCAATCAACAGAGTGTGGGTGTGGGTAAGGGAAAGAAGCCTGTGAAAAGTTTGGGGGGAGTAAAGGATACCCCAACATAAGCTTGGGTGGAGATTCACATGGGTAACATCAAGTGGGACACAAAGGAGAGGATATGCTTCAAGAGTGAGGAATAATTAGCACTAGATTAATCACAAGTCTGTTCCCGTTTAATAAGCTCAGAAGAAACACTTGCATAGATTAGTTTCCAAGTAGCTGAACCAGTCCCAGTGATGAGATATCAGTTTCCTGCAAGCTGGATCAAATGGAAATACATAGGACTTAGAATAACTAAATCAACTAAAAAAAAGGTACATTTATATTACCTGACGTCAAACTTTATCAAACATGAACAAGAGTATGGTACTGGACAGTTCTGAATCTATCCCAATCTATCTCTTACCTTTGGGGCATGTCTTAACTACTTTTCCATTGCTGGAACAAAATACCATGACCAAGCTAACTTTTAGAAGAACACGTTTAATTGGGCTTGTGGGTTTAGAAGGTTAGTACATATTGACCTAAAGTGTAAACCTCTGGTTCTTTGTAAAGTCAGTTAAGTCAAATGATGTTTTGCTAGGGCACACAGGTGAAAAGATGTTGTGCTAAAGCAAAGAATATTTTCCTGAAGCAGACACAGGTAAAAGGATGTTTTGCTATAGCAAACACGTGATGTTCAGAAGAAATATAAATATGATTTCACAGACAGTGGAAGCTTGTGTACTGGTTTGCTCTGCTCCACTTTGCTATTCTTTGCTAACAACACACCTGTATTGATTCACTTTACGTTGTGTTACTGAGCTCCACTTGTGGTGATGCCATTGAGAGAAACTCATCAAAGAACTTCTTGTGAGGTTCCTCGGGCTTCTTGTGACTTCTTCTGTGGCCTTGGGCCTGTTGGCGAGCCTTGCAGTTTCTTCTGGATTGAACTGACCTTGCAGGTTTGTATGTGGTGTCTGCTGAAAGGACTGAACTGCAGCTGCTGATTCATATTTGGTGTTTGCTACTGGACTGAACTGCTGAGATCCTGACAACAAAGATTGGACTTGCCTCCAAAGAACTACTTCTAAACAGATCTACTTCTCCTGTGTTCTAAAAAGATTTCTTGTCCACCACCTCTGGTGGGCGGTGGGCCAGAGAAGAGGTTGAGCCCTTATTAGAGTAGGTTGGAAAAAAATTAATGCCTACAATGGCCAAGCAAAGGCATGGTAGGAGGATAAGCTGAGAATTCACATCCCGATCCATAAGCACAAGGCACATTGGAACTGATGGGAGTCTTTTCAAGTCACAAAGCCCATTCATAATGACACACCTCATCTAACAAGGCCACACCTTCTAATCCTTCCTAAAAAGTTCCACCTACTAGGGTCCAAGCATTCATACATATAAGCTTATGGGGAATCCTTCTCATTCAAACCATCACAAAGGAGAAAAAGTGTTTGCTTATGTTTGAAATTAACAACATAGGTATATGTAACTAAATGAAGTCATGTAGGAAGCTTTTAGCATAACACTGACTTCTATAGATAAATGCCAGCTTTTATCATTTACTAAATATAGGTCCTGATGGGCTCATTTCTAGAGAGAAGTTAATATTTGCCCACAGAAATGACAAAATCCACTAATGATCACTTTTAAAATAAGTGCCGAAAGTTCACTGATAAGGGTTGAAAGTACTAATTCTGAGATTAAAAAAAAAAAAAAATTGACAAAGCACTTAATGAAGGGAAGATCACTTTTTCTTACAGAAAACTTTTTATTTTATGTTTCAAAGCATAATCCTTAATAAGAGCAGTTATGTTACTCTATTTTAAAATGATGTCAACATACAACTCAAAATGGAACACACATATTTGCATGAAATAACCTTTGTGGTTGTTAGTGCTGGTGGATTTTGAGATGGAGATTCTCTGTGTAGCCCTAGCTGTCCTACAACTTGCTCTATAGGCCAAGCTAGCCTCAACTGTGGGATTGGCCTGTCTCTGCTTCCTGAGTCCTGGTATTAAAGGTATATACCACCATGCCTGGTTATAAAATAAGTTTATGAGAACAAAAGACCTGGCTGGTGTTTTTTTGGTTTTGTTTTTCTTTTTTTAAAGGGAAGTGCATAAATCTTGGCATATTTTTTTTTAAAAATTTATTTATTGATTATATGTAAGTACACTGTAGCTGTCTTCAGACACTCCAGAAGAGGGAGTCAGATCTCATTACGGATGGTTGTGAGCCACCATGTGGTTGCTGGGATTTGAACTCCGGACCTTTGGAAGAGCAGTCAGGTGCTCTTACCCACTGAGCCATCTCACCAGCCCCTGGCTGGTGTTTTAATGCTAGTCATAATATATGTACTATGGAGTTTGGTTTAAAGTATTGTACCATAGGAAACAATACTTGGGATTTAGATGGAATTAATGCATTGTGCTAACATATATAAATAAATTAGTAAAAATAAAAATAAAAGATCCCTGCTAAGATAGTATAAGATAAGGGACCTCCAAAGATGTTGAGGTTGTTTTCTGTTGGTCATCTCCTGCTGGGCATGCCCACCCTTAAGAGTACTTCGTTTTTCCAGTGAGTCTTCCCCAGAGGAAAGTAAATTTTCATTTGCAAGTGGTTATCAATTGGAGATAGCTTCTAGATTAGGGAGAGGGGCGTGTGTCCATTTCTCCCTTCAGCTCTAAGACACAAGATACAGACTTGTGCAGCCCTGTAGCAACTTCTTAATCTCACCTTTGTATCTTCATAATGTCATCCTTCTAATTCTAAATTTTACATTTTTAAAAATCTGAAATTCTTTTAAAAATATTTTCTTTTTATGTGTGTGGATGTTTAGTTTGTAGTGCCTGAAGAGAGTGTCAGATCTTCTGGAAGTGAAGTTACAGATAGTTGTAAACTGCCATGTGGGTACTGAGAACTGAACCCAGGTCCTCTGGAAGAACAGCCAGTGCTCTTAACCACTGAACCATCTGAAATTCTAAGTTTTATCATAACTACCTTTTCGTTCACTAATTCTCTCCTTGGATCCTGATTTTACATTTCTTTCGTTTTTTTTCTTCAAGATAGGGTTTTGTCTGTGTCCTGGAGCTCATTTGTAGCCCAGTCTGGCCTTGAACTCATAGAATCTCCCTGCCTCTGCTTCTCATGTGCTGGTATTAAAGGACTGAGCCACCATGCCCAGCTGATCTTATGCACAGCTCTGGGGGGCGGGGAGGAAGGGTAGCTATTCAGTTTCCCCATTTTAAATCATGGCTTCAGTTCTTGTTCCTGTCTTTGAAGGAGTTTGGTTTTAGGTCTCTTATTTCCACAAGGAAGTTAGAACTCTATTCCCTATCCTATTAAGTTCATGTGCTTGTCTGATATCCCCCTTTATTGCCTTGGCATCTGTACTAGTTTCTCATTGCTGCTTTAATACATTTTCACAAAGTGACTGTCTTAGTTAGGGTTTTACTGCTGTGAACAGACACCATGACCAAGGCAAGTCTTATAAAAAACAACATTTACTTGGGGCTGGCTTACAGGTTCAGAGGTTCAGTCCATTATCATCAAGCTGGGAGCATGGCAGCATCCAGGCAGGCATGGTGCAGGCAGGGCTGAGAGTTCTACGTCTTCATCCAAAGACTGCTAGTGGAAGACTGACTTCCAGGCAACTAAGGTGAGGATCTTATGCCCACACCTACAGTGACACACCTACTCCAACCAGGTCACACCTATTCCAACAAGGCCACACCACCAAATAGTGCCACTCCCTGGCCAAAGAATATACAAACTATCACAGTGACTAAAACCCCCAAAACATTTATTCTCTTCTGAAGAGTGCTATTGTCCAAATGAATTCTTTGAACTAAAATCCAGGTATGGTAAGGATTTATTCCCTCTGAATGCTCCAGGAAACATTCCTTAATTGCTTCAGCCTCCAAGGTGGCCAGCAATCTCAGGCTGTGGCTATCCCGTTCCCGTGGCCTTCTTTATGACCCCACAGTCTCTCCAGCCTCCTTCCTCTCACAGAATCCAGGGCATTATCAGCTCAAGAAACAGAACTCAGTCATATCTGGAAAGTCTTTTGCAGTAAGAGGTAATTCATTCAGATTCTTGAAATTAGGACACAGATTTCTTCTGTAAGGAAGAAAGTCTTTGACCGTCCTGTCTTACCATTCTGGCTATGAATTTCCTCCTCTAGCATATCAAGATTTTCTCAGATTTCCCCTTCAAGTACAGTTTTGTAGTCAGTAAATAATATTCTCTTATGATTTTCACATTACAGGTGGGGAGAAAGGCAAGGGGTAGATTTTTATTCATTTTAATACCACACCATCAGAATACCAGTTTTATAAGAAACTATAATAAAAATAACTGTAGACACACCTGGAGTCTCAGCTATGAGGCAGTTGAGACAGGAAGATCATTTGAATACAGATCTCTGAAGCTATCTTGACCAACATAGTGAACTCTTGTCTCAAGGGGAGAAAAGCTATAAATATATTTATGTTCATTTTAAATGCAGGAGTTTCAAATACTTCAGAGTATGAAAAGTAAAATATGCCACATACATAATTTTGTATAAATAATATACCTATTCTCTTTCATTTAGGATAGCTTCATTTTAATAAAACTCTTCCTAGAATTCTGACTAGAGGCCCTATATCAATCAGCATTCCAACAGGAGACACATATATTCAAAAGCTGCCATTAGAAGACAATTTAATGAGGACTTTATTAGCAGATGTGGGCAAGCTTAAGGGAGTTCAGCAAGATGGGAAACACCCCCTGCTAACAGGAAGCATTCAACTTACAAAAATCTTATTAAAAAATAGGGTTTTCTCTCCTGTTTTGCTATTTTTCTGTGTCTAGGGCCACATTCAGGTAGAATGACTAATGGGTTTGAAGATGGGCATCACCGTATGTACAAATTTGAGTTAGAAGGAATGAGTGGAGTGGAGGAAAACACTGAGCAGATACTGACTCATGTGTCTAGAAAAAAGTAAACAAAGAAGTCGTTAGCTTTTCCTTCATGTCCTCTGGTTATACACAGACATGAAGGACTTAAGCCTTTAGCTTTTATTTTCTTCCTTGGAAGGAGTGATATCACTGTATTTATAGAGTCAGTTTAATGACAAGATAAGGTAAGAAACCATCTTCCCTGGTTATCCATTCCCCCCAAGAAAATGCGGTGGTTTCCTATCGCCTATCATATAACACACATCTTTTAGAGATGATTCTTATATAACCTTAATGCCATTCTCATGTTATTTTTTTTCCTACTCTCTACCTTGGCTTCTACATCAATATTGCATGTTACTTTCAGTTTTGTGCTCCTGGCTAGCATGCAGCCTTGCATTCTCTTTGTCATTTTATATCTGTCACTCGGCATTTAGATCTTGCTCGAAACATCTGAAATCCTCTGTTGTTGAATCATATTCCAGTTAAGATATTTGACTCCAGTGCTGGTTTTCCTTCCCCTTCCTTCCTTCCTTCCTTCCTTCCTTCCTTCCTTCCTTCCTTCCTTCCTTCCTTTTTTTCTTTCTCTCTTTCTCCCCCCTTCCTCTCTCTCAATTATTGACTATCCTTTATATTTTTGAGCTGGTAAAAGGGCCAAAAGATGTAGGAACCAAGGCTAAGAAGATACCTAGCACCGCCATGTGGTGCTGCGTATGGTCTTGCACAGTTGGCATCGTGTATCCTATATAGTACACAAGGTTGAGGCCCAGAGTTTGCAGATACACTCAAAACTAAACATTGGCAAAACAAGGCTTCAGCTCAATGCCCACCTGTCTCCAAACTCCATCTCCTTCTCCCTGACTTACATACTCCCTCTTCATCTACTTCAGGTGCAAGAAGAATACATGCCAATGTAGAAATAGGTGAGTATTCTATGGATGTTTAAGATGTTTGTTTTCTTGTAAGCTGTCACAAAGTACCACAAAATCAAGGAAACCCTTTCTTGGGTTTTGTAAACAACACCTATAGGTGTAGAGTCCCTTTTAAATGATTTTTTCTATTAAGTTTGCTTTCCCTGCTTAATAACTAAATATTGTTATTAAATGTTAACAAATCACTTAAAATATAAACAAAGGTGAGTTTTTTCTTTCCATCTCATTAATTTCCTGGAACATGTACTTAAATATTTTTATTTAACTGTAAATAATCAGAAAAGTCATTTTTGCCTCACAAAGGCCTCACTTTTGGATATGAAGTGTCTTGTGAGTTAAGATTGAGGATGGATGGATGATCATGATACCAACACTTGGGCTATGGAATCAGGTCTAGACCACGCCTTTAATCCCAGCACTTGGGAGGCAGAGGCAGGCAGATTTCTGAGGTTGAGGCCAGCTTACTCTACAGAGTGAGTTCCAGGACAGCCAGGGCTACACAGAGAAACCCTGTCTTGAAAAACAAAAACAAAAACAAAAACAAAAACAAAAAGAGAGAGAGAGAGAACTGAGACTGGTAAGATGGCTCAATGGTTAAGAGTGCATACTGCTTTTTCAGAGGACCAGAATTTTGTTTGCAGAATCCACATCTGGCAGCTCACTACCTATAACTCTAGATCCAGAGGATCCTATGCCTTCTTCTGGACTCCTTAGGTGCGCAAGTACAAACAACGCCCACTGCCCACCCCCATATACACAATCAAATATAAAAACCTAAAGAATTACTAGTTCTTTAAACTCTTTGTAAAATTCCCCTTTTCAAACTAGGCAGATGAACCTCTATATTTTAAATAAACAGCCCAATGGAATTTAACCTTCACTTCTGAATTCTTAGCTGTCACTGAAAAGGAAACTCTCAATTGAATGGTGTAGAGCTGAATGCATTCACTTGAATTCAGAGTTAAAGTGTGTTATATAGCCACAGTTTACAAGAGAAAAATGTAGTTTTCCATATCAAAGGTTGTCCTAAGCAGAACAATACTTAAAATACCATTGAATATTTATTTTCTCAATAAATAATGTGTTGGGCAGTCACTTCATATCTGAGGACAATAAGTTAAAATTGTTTCAGATTATCATTTATTAGAAAGGTTTTCTAATATGCAATTAGAAAAATTAATTAGAATCAAGGTAGCTGTTTTAGGTATTTTTTTTACACCCATCCTTTCTTTTGTAAAATGCTAACTCATTCTAAGCAATGGTTTTTACCCTCCGTACCTTGTAGTAACACTTTCCCATGCCTTCTAAGTGACCCTGTTTTGAGTGGTATTAACACTTCAGGAAAATCTCCAGATGTGTGTGGTGCATCTTTTGGTCTACTTTAATAATAACCAAAAAAATAAAAGAGCCTCCTTGTCATCCGCACTTGCTCACCAATGTACATTTTTGCCCCTGTGTTTATGCAATGCATTCATTAGTGGCTTTTACTTGTCTAGTCTTTGGGGCCATAAATCTAGAGTTTATTATTCTCCAGGTGATGAATTTTCTTATTTACAAATTACTTGCAGATCATGTGTGGGCAGCATGATTGCTGATCCCGCCTAACGAATACATTTAGTGTTTAATTTTTTTTTCTGTTGCTATTTCTAATTTGAAGTGGGTAGACCAAAACCAATTAATTCTATTCCAGTTTTCCAGTACTTTGCTGCATGTCTCTTCTGTCACTACAGATGCTTATGACTCTTAATATATGGCTTTAAATAACATCGATATTAGAATGCGCTGATATTAAGTTACCCGCTCCTGATAACTATATCTTTCAGGTAAACCAGAGCTGCTAATTACTGTAAAAAATTTTAGGTCATGTATTCATAAACTGAATTAATTTATCTTCAACAAAACTGCTTATAGCCAGATTGTTTTAATGATAATCATACCATAGATTTAGAAATCTTTAAGAACCTTTGAAAACATAGCCCTAAAGCCTGTAGTAGCAAGTAGAAGGCAACATTACTTTTTTCTGTCTATGTATGAAATTATGAAACAGACACATCGGATGCTTTAGATGTCAATGTTTATAGTTTTTTTTTTTCTACTTCTTGGTGTCTGGTCAGTCAAAAGGCATGAAAGAAGTTGAAGCAGCTTGGATTTGTAAAGGTAATATATTGAAACTCTCACAAGATTCTAGAATTTCTCATTACGTTTGTAGTTTGGGACTGTGCTTTACATAACAGAGTGAGCTGGAATTAAATGAACAGGTAAGTATTTACACAAATTCATGTTGACATTGCCAAAACCCTAACACCACAGGAATCTAGCATATGACAGAAGTATCATCATTTTTTTCCTTCATTTAAAAAGTTATGAATTGGGTGGGGGAGTGTGGGGGGAACTTTTGGGATAGCATTGGAAATGTAAATGAAATAAATACCCAATAAAAAAAGTTATGAATTGTTTCTACATGACAACATTAGACCAATGAAACTTTGGCAACCCCAACTTTAACATAATGACACAAAGAGCCAAAATCTTCATGCGAACAAGAGTGTGTAGTGGTTTTGTGTGATGTTGCTTGTATTCTCGTGCTAAATACTAGCTCTCAAGATTTGGTTGCCCAGGACGAGCAGATCCTCATGTACACCAAGTGATGTTGTGTGGACCTTGCTCTCAAATTTAACTGGTCAGGAAAAAGCTAGAGCCTGTGATTGGATGGTAGAGGGAGAAACTAGGGTAGTGAAAGGAGAAAGGTGGGTTGAAGGTAGAGGGAAGAAAGAAAGTGGAGGTGGAAGAGGCTACCATGAGAGGAGATGGACCTCATGAGCACATGGCCAGGAGAAACAGCAAGTAACAAGTGACATTATGGCTGGGGAATGAGTTAGAATAAATCCAGACCTGCCCAATCTAGGATTACAGCTTGGAAGTAAAATACCTGATTATGAGTCTTTTATATAAACTAGCTAGAATTATAAATTCATTTTACAGAACGTGATGTAAGTGGATTTAAATAAAACAGTTTTGAGTGCACTCTACCTTTCTAGCACCCTACTAGGCATGTTTATATAGGTTAATTAATTCAATCCCCAGTTTTGAGACTTTCACAGAAAACAAAAAGAGTAGTAATTTATTCCTGGTTTATTAATTTTCTTATTCCTAGCTATATATGCTCTAGCAATAATCACAGTGATTAGTGACATTGGGGATGCGTGTGTTCTTAAAGGAATTCAGGCATCAGATGGGAGCTTGAATTTGTCTAGTTCTGAGATTTCCTAGCTTTGTGTATCAGGGCTGTAATAGATATTGGAGAACCTTCAGTCTAATGAAGATAGGACACATCAAGCTGAGATGACAATGTGAGGACACCGTGCCCTGATGCTCCAGGTAGGTCACATCCATGGCACCCTGTACAGGAAGGTGTACATGTGATTACGAGTGTAAAAGTAGTTGTACATCCTACCGTTCTACAGCGTCTACATAATAGTAGGATAATCATTTAGGAACGAGAACACGGGAAAGAACTGACTTTCCCTAGTTTCTTCAGTCGGTTTAATATTCTCACCTACAGAATGAGCAGAGGTTAGAACATTCTGATTCTGTTTCTCTGTAGGACACCAAAAATAGAAGCAGCTTGCATTGAAATAGTCCTGTGACTAAGCCCAGCCTCACTGTTGCATGCTTCTAATTGCATGCATCTCAAGGTTGGAGCTTTTTTAGAAAGCTATTAAAAAGTGGGAAAGTAGGCCCCAAAGTATGACTTAGAGCTTACTTTTAAAAACCCAACCACTTAAAATTCATTAGTGTGTAAGGCAGTGCTATTTTCGTTTCTCTTTCATTTCCATTTTTACCAATAGTCATGCAGATAAATTACATGGTCATGCGTATGGACTTTTAAAAAAAAAATGCAACCTGGAGAAAAGGATGCTTGGTTAGAAAAAGAAAAGAGAATTGGGGTAGGTGTGGGGAATGACAGTTAATTGATCGTCTCTAATGTTGATGTTGTCTTTAGTGATTGCTTTGATAACTGCTCTTGAATGAATTCCAGTGGCAAGTACCACCTAAGTGTTTGCTCCAGTGAGTTGGGAAGAAAGCTTGGTTTTCCTGCTCACTCGGCCATACATGCTTGCACCCTTTCTGTGGTAAGCATGCTTTCTTTATGGGGTAAGTATCTTCTTAAATCAGGTCCCAGATTTCTTACTAAAACCAATCTTTATTTTTTTTATTGTGATAAAATATACATCGCACACAAGACTTGTTATCTTAAACATTTCCATTCATCATCAACTTCCAACCCTAGAACTTTTCAGACAAACCCTCACTGTTAGGGATGTAGCATTGGGCCATTGCTGCAGCTTTATAAACTTCCACATGCCTTGAGTCCCCGTACTTAGGAGGCAGAGGCAGGCTGATCTCTCGGGAGTTCCAGATCATCCCGGTCTATATAGAAAGTTTCAGGTCAGCTAGGAACCTGGAGTACCATCCTGTTTCAAAATATAAATAACATAAAATAAAAACAATCCTTTCACTATACTTTTCTTAGGGGCTTTCCTGGGGGTGGGGGAATTGCCAAAGGTCTTTGACTTTTAAAAGGCCAACTTTATATTTATTTGCTACCGCACAAACAAACAAACAAACACCAAGGAAGAAGTAGTTAAGAAAAGTGATAAAACAGGAAGCACATAAACCACAGAAAACCCCAAGGATGAATGGGATGTCTGTAGACTCATAGATAACCCAAAGCATTTACAAAATTACTGTTGTGTACTGAAACAAAAGATTTAAAAAAAGATCCTCTTAAACTAAAAACCAGTGTTGACGCCATGAATTTCTGCAGCCTTAAGGTTGTTTTCAAGAATATGACATCAACCATGGAAGATGAGCTTAGATGGTACTGAAGCTGAAACGTGTGAACATGTCCATTCTTTGTGCTGTCTTGGCAAGAGATCTCTTGGAAGAGAGAAGAAAGATCCAAGATGGACAAGACCAGTCAGGTTGGGCAGGTTCATGAAGTGATCAAGCACAGTACATTTTAAATCAACAAAGATTTAAAATTGTTGGCCTGTTCAAAGGCGAGGTGCTATTGTGTAGCATTTTTGTGCAAGTTATTTGATATCTTAAGAGCTATTTCTTGGGGCTGGTGAGATGGCTCAGCTGGTAAGAGCACTGGGCTGCTCTTCTGAAGGTCCTGAGTTCAGATCCCAGCAACCACATGGTGGCTCACAACCACCCGTAATGAGGTCTGTCGCCCTCTTTTGATTTGTTTGAAGTCAGCTACAGTGTACGTATGTATAATAATAAGTAAATTTTTGGGCCAGAGCAAGCAGGGACTAAGTGAGCGGGGTTGATGGGAGAGAGTGGGGCTGACCAGAGCAAGCAGAAGGAGGTCCTAAAATTCAATTCTGAACAACCACATGAAGACTCAGAACCATCTGTACAGCTGCAGTGTACTCATATATATAAAATAAATAAATAAATCTTTTTAAAAAATGAGCTATTTCTTGTTATTTCTTTTTGGTCTAAAGTGACTGACAACACTTCCAAACCATTTGTTTCAGGTTGAGTGGCATTTCATTAAAACATTCCAAGGAAAGATCGCTCTTATTCTTTTATTAAGTCTACATAAAAACTGTCTATGACCATGACCACAGCTTGATTCTATTTATGTCTTTACATTAACTACTTTTCAGCCGAATCGAGAAAATCACTTTTATTTTTCAATTACTTATTCAATTCTAAGAGAAACAGTTGTCAGAAATAGGTTTACAGTGGTGAATGGTTGTTTCAATAGGTGTAAAATCAATTTGTAACTTTTATTTAAGAAAAGAGATCTGCCAAACTACTCACTGTTCCTTTAGTTATTGACTTTTGGAATCAATGGTATACTTAATTCCAAAGGGAGTTTTTTTGTGCCTTAGAAAACATGACAATGTCATTGCCACTGAGTCAAACATATTATGTTGTGTTGACATTTTTCAGAAAATATTTTTTTCAAACATTTTTCTTTAGATCTTAATTTTTTTTTCCCTGAACTGTTTCTCCCATCTCTTCAACATAGTATAAATCAATTTCAGAATCAAAGTTCGCCGTGGTGAAGCCAATGATGAAATGTATTTAGTATTAAAATGGAGAAATAGCAAAAGCCACACAGGAAACAGATGGGCCAACTATGCACCAGATACTGTGGTAAAATAAAACTTATGGTTCAGTTTTAAATCCTTTGCATTTTCTCTTGTGGTCGACTTCTTTTTTAATTCAACACAAAATAGCCTAAGCAAGATGGCTAGGTATGTGATGTTGGCTTCAACACTCTTGGGGCAAATGAACCATTGTTAACTAGCAAGTATTGTTTTTTTTTAAACAAGTACAGTATTTGAGTTTTTGATTAAACATCAAACATTGGGATGAATTTAAAACATGGAGTTTTTGACGTAAATAATAACCAGAGAAATACAGTTCTGTAGGGTACTCAGAACATCACCTAAAGCTACCAAACGCACAGTACTAACGGCCTGCATTTGAGAACAAAACTGTTGCATTGAAGTGTAGCCAACTAGGCAAAAACACATGGTTCCGGGGACCCCGTGAAATGAATATGTTATTTTGGGTCTACCTGAGGAGGGACAAAGATGAGAGAAGCCGTTTAAGAGCAGTTCTGCTTTCTGCCTCTTTTGTTCTTGCCAGGGTGCCCATTTTTTAAGTGTTCAAACAAAGAACCACAAACCGCCAGTCACACCATAATACCAGCTTGTGTTTACATTTTCAGCTCTCCGGATCGTGATCCTATTGAGTGCACACAGAGCGAGTGCTCGAGTACACGCGCCCGTCCGCCGTCAGGAGGACTGCAACTGTAAACACAAGCTGGTATTTTGGTGTGATCACGCTAATATGGCGGTTTGTGAGGTCAAGGGGTGGAAGGTGAATTATGGATCCAGAATTTTCTTGCTTTTGTCAGTTTAAGTCAGGCTGCTTACACAGTAGCTGCTTTTCAAACCCGAATAGCCGTTATTTTTAAAGAAATGAAGACCCGCCTCAAATAATTAGAAAGCCTACGGTGGAGAAGCACCTCTTCTCACAACGTTAAAAATGAGACGATGAGAGACACACTCAATAGAGTGTAGAACGGAGCCGTGAGTCTCTGGCACAGTAAAAAGTGATGTGTAGGATAACTCACAGTCTTTAAAGTACATCTCATCTTGAGGGAAACCCACTTTGGTGGCTTGATACATTACTAAAAGACCACTTAACCAAGGAAATTTAATATCATACTCCCTGAAGAAAGAAAAGTAGACCAAGGTTCAGATGGAACACAAAATATGTCTCCTCCTTTGCAGTTTAAGAAAGTGAAAGTCTGTGTCATTTAACTAAGATAGACCATACATCCATAACCGAGTATGCCAGATACAATCCGCTGGGCATGTAACTTGAATTTTAAGCACTATGGAAGCATCTTTGGTAGAAACAAGCTCAGAAATGGCACCACAGCCCATCCACCAAACAGAAGAATTAAATCACCGTGACCAGATTTATTGCAGATCACATCCTACAAATAACCAAGGACTGCTGTCAAATATAGATAAATGATAGTTTCAGAGAACTGAAACCATCCAGATAAATGCAAATATATACAATTCTTTTATTCTGTTAGTTTTTTTTTAAAGGTATGCTATTTCCAAGTCATCAACTTTAGAAAGACAAATGGAGAATCAGAAATGGGGGTACATTGACTCTGTATTGTCTCACGGAGGCCACCCATGACTCTTGTGACAGCACTGTGATTTCCTGAAGTTCAGATGTTCTAAAAAGCTTAGGTGGCCTTTTGTTCTGTTACAATCCTAAAGCTATCTCTAAGTATGGGAATTTTAGCATTGTACTTCCTCTGACTAGCCATCTCTACATAGTAAGTTATAATGAACAGCTGACAGATTCCTCCCTATCATGCAATTTAGTTCTTAGGTGATCATATAATAGATACATATCTATCTGTACACTGAGGAAAGCCTACAAATAAATACCAAGGAAACTAAATAATCCATATTGGTTTATTTTAATGGAAGTCATTTCAAGGTTATCTTGTCTCTCAGATTAGACCATCAGATCCTTAGAACTCTGAACTCCATTTGAATGGAAGCCAGGGTCCTCACAAAACCACCTCCCTTGCTGGTGCTTGATAAAGATGGCTGCCTGAGGTGGTGGCATCTTGGAGGTGGTGAGAAAACAAAACACAAGGAGAGGACTATGCACCCAAGGGTTATTAAGACCAAAGTCAGAACTCTCAAACTTTTATAGATCGACATGTTTGACTACTTGGTCTGCAGTAATGCCTCCATTTGCTACTAACTACAGAAATATAACTTTTTAAAGAATAAAATGGGAATTAAAAGAACATGGGATTAAAGAAAATAACACAAAGAAGTAAAAAGAAATCAACCTGGGGCTAGAGAGATGACTCAGCAGTTAATGTCTCTCTCCTCTCTCTCTCTCTTTTTTTTTATATTGGATATTTTCTTTATACACATTTCAAATGCTATCCCAAAAGTTCCCTATACCCTCCCCCCACCCTGCTCCCCTACCCACCCACTCCTGCTTCTTGGCCCTGGCATTCCCCTGTACTAGGGCATATAAAGTTTGCAACACCAAGGGACCTCTCTTCCCAGTGATGGCCAAGTAGGCCATCTTCTGCTACATATGCAGCTAGAGACCCGAGCTCTGAGGGTAGTGGTTAGTTCATATTGTTGTTCCATGTATAGGGTTGCAGACCTCTTCAGCTCCTGAGTGATTTCTCTAGCTTCTCCATTAGGAGCCCTGTGTTCCATCTTATAGATGACTGTGAGAATCCACTTCTGTATTTGCCAGGCACTGGCATAACCTCATATGAGACAGCTATTACAGGGTCCCTTCAGCAAAATCTTTCTGGCATATGCAATAGTGTCTGGGTTTGGTGGCTGATTATGGGATGAATCCCCAGGTGGGGTAGTCTCTGGATGGTCCATCCTGTCGTCTTAGCTCCAAACTTTGTCTTTGTAACTCCTTTCATGGGTATTTTATTCCCTTTTCTAAGGAGGAATGAAGTATCCACCCATTGGTCTTCCCTCTTCTTGATTTTCTTGTGTTTTACAAATTGTATCTTGGGTGTTCTATGTTTCTGGGCTAATATCACTTATCAGTGAGTGCATATCTAATGACTTCTTTTGTGATTGGGTTACCTCACTCAGGATGATGCCCTCCAGGTCCATCCATTTGCCTAGGAATTTCATAAATTCATTCTTTTTAATAGCTGAGTAGTACTCCATTGTGTAAATGTACCACATTTTCTGTATCCATTCCTCTGTTGAGGGACATCTAGATTCCTTTCAGCTTCTGGCTATTAGAAATAAGGCTGCTATGAACATAGTGGAGCATGTGTTCTTATTACCAGTTGGAACTTCTTCTGAGTATATGCCCAGGAAAGGTATTGCTGGATCTTCCGGTATACAAAGAGCTCAAGAAGCTGGACTCCAGAAATTCAAATAACCCCATTAAAATGGGGTTCAGAGCTAAACAAAGAATTCTCAACTGAGGAATACCGAATGGCTGAGAAGCACCTGAAAAAATGTTCAACATCCTTAATCATCAGGGAAATGCAAATCAAAACAACCTTGAGACCTCACACTAGTCAGAATGGCTAAGATCAAAAACTCAGGTGACAGCAGATGCTGGCGAGGATGTGAAGAAAGAGGAACACTCCTTCACTGCTGGTGGGAATGCAAGCTGGTACAACCACTCTGGAAGTCAGTCTGGAAGTTCCTCAGAAAATTAGTTAATGTCTCTTGCTGCTCTTGCAGAGGACCCTGGTTTCTTTCCCATATGGTACCTCACTACCATTTCTATCTCCATTGGATCTGGTGTTTTCTCCTGGCCTTCTCAAGGGCCAGGCATGAGCATTGTGCATATGTGTGTGTTAGCATTTGAATAAAATTAAATTTAAAAAACGTTAAACACTCCTCACACTACTATTTTTCTGCTTTGAAGTTTTAAACTATCTGCCTAGTATTTTCCTTGGAATTTTTTATACATAAATGTATGAAATCTGGTTTATATTCTATATGTTTATTACAAAGTATATATTTTTTAAAAAATGTATGCATATGGATGTTTTGCCTGCACATGTGACTACACACTATGTTTGTGAATTGGCCACAGAGAACAGAAGAGAATAGTGGGTCACCTGAGACTGGCCTTAACAGATGGCTTTAAGCAACTATGTGTGTCACACCCAGGTCCTATGTAAGAGTAGCCAGAGCTCTTAGCCACTGAGCTATCTCTCTAAGGCCCCAAAATGTTTTGTTTTGTTTTGTTTTTTTTACAAAAAAAAGATTTGGTTTGAAGCAGTGGTTCCCAACCTGTGGATTGCAACCGCTTTGGGGATGGTCAAACTGAATCTTTCACAGAGGTCTCCTAAGCCCATTGGAAAACACAGGCATTTATATTACAATTCATAAATAATAGCAAAATTACAGTGAAGAAGTACCAGCTCACAAGTGCTTCTCACTCCAGCTCCACAGGATTCAACACTTTCTTTTGGTTTAAACACACACACACACATACACACACACACACACAGAGAGAGAGAGAGAGAGAGAGAGAGAGAGAGAGAGAGAAAGAGAGAGAGAGAGAGAGAGAGAGAGAGAGAGAGAGAGAGAGAGAGAGAGAGAGAGAGAGAGAGAATAGACAGACAGAGACAGACACACAGAGAGAAAGGCACTTGAAAACATTTTTAAAAAAAGAATATTTTGAGCCTGATAAAGTGGTGCACATGTTTAGTCCCAGCACATGGGAAGCAGAACCAGGCAGATCTCTTTGAGTTTGATGTCAGCCTGGTCTACACAGTGAGTTCCAGGACAGGGCTATATAGAGAGACCTTCTGAGATCAGAGAGGGGAAAGAATAGAGAAGGATCAGGGGAATGGAGGGGATAGAAGGCTAGAGGCAGGAAGGAGAGGGGAGGGGAGGAGAGGAGATGGGAGGGGAGGAGGAGACCAGGTGCTTGGGAAGACTAGAAGAGGATGTAATGAGTTACAGGCAGCTATGAGCCACCAGATGGATCTGACTAAGGTTCTCTAGACTGTCAGGAAGTAGTACTCTTAACCACAGAAACATTTCTCCATCCTTATGAAACTCCTCTGAGAAAATGAATGGCTATTTCTGATTTTAAATAATTAAGTGTCATTAGGTTTTATTTAATACAATACTTATACTTTTAATTTAGAATTTGCTTTATGAGCTATGTGATACAGGTGATGCGTAGATTTATTCTTTCATTATGTCTTCATTAGAAGTCAGTTTAAAGGAGTTGGAGATTTAGCTCAGTGGAAGAGCACCCTGGGTTCAGTTCTCAGACCTCTCAAACAAACAAAAAATAAAAACAAGATAAAAATCAGCTTAAAATAGACTGAAACAGGCTTAAATAAAGACGCTCATTCAGCCCTATAAAATACTTAACAAGAAGAGAGTCTCCCTGTCTTCATGGAAGATCTCTGTTAAGAGTGGGCTTCAGAGAAAACCATGGTGAACTTATGGTAGGTCTTCAGAATGTTTGCAGTGAAGATCAAAACATGCACCTGAAATACAGTGAGGGCTTGCAAGAAACAAGTAAGTCTCAGCCTGTACAATAGGGCAAAGGTTTTCTTTGTTTGGGAGGTAATTTTCTCTTGACAAATTGCTATTTCTCCTTCTCCTTCTCCTTCTCCTTCTCCTTCTCCTTCTCCTTCTCCTTCTCCTTCTCCTTCTCCTTCTCCTTCTCCTTCTCCTTCTCCTTCTCCTTCTCCTTCTCCTTCTCCTTCTCCTTCTCCTTCTCCTTCTCCTTCTCCTTCTCCTTCTCCTTCCTCCTCCTCCTCCTTCTCCTTCCTTCTTCTTCTTCTGCTTCTTCATGATTTAAGGTGTTTGTCATGATAAAATACAGTCAAGAAATGATATATAGTTAAGTTGCATATTGTAGACATGTCCATGTGAAAGGAAACCATGAGAAGAGTTAAACAATGCTACTCCCTTGCAGCTCTCAGATTTGAGTTAAAAGGAGGAACGAGATTCAGACTCAGCAATGAGTATCTTCTGTGAAGTAAGCCAAGAACAAGTGAGAAGTACGACCAAGTTTAGTGGTGCATAACTTTGACCCCAACAATCAGGAGGCAGAGGCAGGCGGATCTCTGCAAGTGTGAGGTCAGTCTGGGTTCTAGGGAGAGTTCCAGGCCAGCTGGATCTTCATGGAGATCCAAATGGTGGAGGGGTGTGATCAGGCTGTGTCTAATTGAACAACAGAATGCTCACCTAGCACACATGAGGCACTAGGTGTGATTCCCAAGACTAAGGGAAGAAGAGAAGGGGAACATAGGAAGAATCCGAACACACATTTATTAAAATCTCTTGAGATTTGTTATGTATATAAAGAGAAATATTAACTCAATCATATATTTTTCAACATAAAACAATTAAAAAGTGCTAACTTGAGATACATCTATTAGTTTATAAGAATTTGAGAACTTTTGTTGTTCTGTTTTGTTTTTTGAAACAGGGTTTCTCTGTGTAGCCCTGGCTATCATGGAACTTGCTATGTAGACCAGGTTGGCCTTGAACTCAGAGATCCACTTACCTCTACCTCCTGAGTTCTGGGATTAAAGATGTATTCTGATTTATCTTTTGAGCAAAACTGGTCAGTTACATCTGGAAGCTTAGTAAGTACAATGCTTTTGTAGTAATGAAATTGTCAGTAGTTAGAATAGCACAATAAAAATTCAAATGTGGAACCTATCAGAAGTCTTTAAAGCCCCAAAGGCCATTTACTCAGGTAGAAATGAGGAAATTAGAGAGAAGTTAAAGCTGGCTTGCTCTTGAGCATGTGTGGGACCAGAGCAAATAGCATGTGGGGCTTAGGAAGGTGACTTTTAAAAGTTCTGACAGGGTTAATCTGTCTGTTGCTAATCTTCAAGCGCATGGCTTTCTTGCACAGTTGAGAAAGATGAGTTTGGTGAGCTGGCCACAAGTACACATATATTTCACTGAGCCAGAGGCAGCTAAATAAATACAAATAAATACAGCATTTTTGTTTCTACCAGAACAGTGCAAGTTGGTCAATTTCATTGACAGGCTATGTTATATTTTTGAAAACAGACATTATCTCTTAAATCCTCACTCCCACACACCTTAGCTTTTAAAATTGAATAATGTCAAATTTGATTAACTTGCTTCAGGGGTCTAAATTAGATATTTTTGTTATTTTACTTATTCTTTGAACAATCACCAATTTTTCCCATCCTTTAAAGTGTAAACAAGAAATGATTCTCAAATATGTAAATAATGCATAAAAACAGAAAAGAAAAAACACCCTTGCCTATATAAGGTTACTCACAAAATAATAAAAATTATTTGTTTTAAGAATGCTGTTGACTGTTTGATAGATCCTCAGGAGCCTTGGCCCCAGCCCCTCCTCCTCCTTCTAGGTCTTTCTGGACTTGAACTCATGTCCCTGCTTTGTAATCTACTACAGCACTGGGAATACAGACACGTGTCACTCTGCTTGTCCTCCTTAAGCCATGTTGTTGTTTTGTTTTGAAGACTAGGTTTCTCTGTGTAGCCCCGGCTGTCTTGGAACTTTCTCTGTAGTCCAGACTCAGAGTGCTTGGATTAAAGGTGTGTGCTACCCCACCTAACCTCAAGCCCTTTTTGATGATCTCTCAAACTACTTTTTCCTGTTGTTTGTTTGTTTGTTTGTTTGTTTGTCTCTTCACTCTTGTGCATCCCAACAGAGATGTTCCTCAGGTTACAGTGGGGCTATGTCTCACCTATTCACTGTGAGGTGAGACTATTGTAAGCTCAGAGTGTATCAACACATCTAGCCTACCCACATAGCACACTGTAGAATATCAGTTATCATTCTCCATGATCATGTGACTAGCAGGAGCTGCGCCTCACCGCTGCCACCAATACTGTAAGCAGCCATTATGTTATATATTGCTACCTAGAAATAAAATAAAATAAAAAAGTCAGCGTAGTTTCCACAGAAGGTGTAAACTCAAAAATGCAGGAGAAAGCCACTATGTGCCAGAGACCATCTCTTTCTCATTTGGTAACTTCACCTGTAACTTCCACTCTGGCAAGCATCATTTTATGTTATCATTATCCTAATGTGACTATTAGCTTATGTCTATGACATTAACCACTCCTATTAAGTCTATCCAATTTGAAAAGTGAAATAGTATAGCTTTAATTGTTGTGAATTCACAACATACATATTAGTTATTTATTATGGTTTCTAAGAGTCACTGTTCAGCCTCCTCATGGAAGGCTGTGGACCAAATCACTCATCAGTCTAAAAGTATGGCTAGATGATACTTTCCTCAGGGAGTAAAGAGGTGTAACTGTACCTGTTACATAATCACTTACTACATATTCAAAAGTCATCTGGAGACAAATGATAGAGAATAGTTAGAAAAGTCCTTTACACAGGAATGGGACAGGAGTAAATATGCCTTTCACACAGCAATATCTCTCAAAACTATAATAATGGGTCTTTGTTAGGAAGCAGAAATACATTTTTAAATTAATAAAGGTCAGGTGCAATGTGTGTGACATTTGTTATCTATGCTGCTGAAATTCCACAGTCATCTCATTCTGACACACAGGATGTTGAGGTTTGGGGAAGATAACCAGCTCTGTGTGGTAGACAGGGTTATTTGTTTAGTTCTATGTTAGTTATAAGTCCTTGACATCTCTTCTGTGGGGGTGGGGTGATACATTTTCATTCTCATTCATTCAGGGCTGGCCACTAGATTTTCTCAGAACAATATAATGTGGAAAATAAGGAGTGTGTGCTCAGTTGAGGCTTAAGAAGTACACCAAGCTGGAGGTCAGGGAGGACTGGGTGGCTGTGATGGAAACTCTTTGTACTTGGGGTGTGGTGGCATTAGGGCAGTAGGAAGATTGTCATGAGTGTTCTGGACTAGCCTGGGCTACAACATGAGACTATATCTAAAGAAGAGGAAGAAGAAGAAGAAGGAGAAGGAGAAGGAGAAGGAGAAGGAGAAGGAGAAGGAGAAGGAGAAGGAGAAGGAGAAGGAGAAGGAGAAGGAGAAGAAGAAGAAGAAGAAGAAGAAGAAGAAGAAGAAGAAGAAGAAGAAGAAGAAGAAGAAGAAGAAGAGGAGGAGGAGGAGGAGGAGGAGGAGGAGGTAAAAGGGAGTGGGGGGGGGAAGGAAAGGAAGGGGAAGAAGAGGGGAGAAGGGAAGAAGCAGGGGAATAGAGAGAGCCATCAAGTCTGTCCCATCCTTCTGTCCTCCTGACATCTAGCTGATGATAACGGCAATGGCTGTCAGCCTGAGAAAGACACAGTAGTCCTAAAACTATCCAGAGAGAGGGAAGTTCAATTTGTCACCAGAACACTGTAGTCTCTCAGCTGACGCAGAAACTCAAAACACAGGAATAAACGTTTGCTGCTGCCAGCTGATGCGATCGTGGGAGTTTCTGTTTTACAGTATTACTGCAGCAAGACTTGAGGAAAGCACCAGAGTCACATGGCTAAAAAGGTACAAGACAGGAGAGAAAAACCAGGAACTGCAGTATAATGCAGCCAAGAAAAATATGAAGTGTTGAAGGGTGTGGCAATATTAACTAGAAAACTGAAGGAAAAGTGTGCTTGAATCTCTAACTTACACTTTAAAGGAGACATCTTCATAGATTAAAGATATGATAAAAATGTAAAAGCCTAAATATGTGTAGAATAAAATATAGGATTTTGAAAAAGAAGCACTTATTGACTAATAACAAAATATATACTCCAAAGGAATCAAAAGAGTAAGATAAAATAGGTAATTCCCAAGTGTAGAAAGCCATGGTGGGTCTTAATATGAACACTGGTAAGCTTTATTAGTAATCAACTTCTAAAAATTAAGAGAGTAGTGAGATATCATTTCTCACTTAAAATATAAAAGAATTTTAAAATAAACTTACCAACTATCTAGGAAATAGTTGAGAGTAAAATTACAATGATCTTCAAAATTATACTACATTCATTTATCTTAGAAGTGTGTATTGGGGCTGGAGAGATGTCTCAGCATTTAAGAGCACTGACTGCTCTTCCAGAGGGCCTGAGTTCAATTTCCAGCAGCCACATGGTGGTTCATAACCATCTGTAATGGGGTCTAATGCAACCTTTTGGTGTTTCTGAAGACAGCAACAGTGTACTCACATACATAAAATAAATAAATCTAAAAATGAATAAGAATAAGAATAAAAAGAAGAAGGGAGAGGAGGAGAAGGAGGAGAAGAAGAAGGAGGAGAAGAAGAAGAAGGATAAGGAGGAGGAGGAGGAGGAGAACAAGGAGAAGAAGGAAGAGAAGAAGAGATAATGGGTGGATGCTTGCTGCAATGGGAGAGTGTGTGCCATAGCACTTATGTGGAAGCTGGTTCCTTTCTTCAGCCAAGAAGGTTAAAGGTCTCTAGTTCTTTTCTCCCCAGTGTTCCTCCTATTTATCCTCTTCTTCCCCTGTGTGTGTGTGTGTGTGTGTTTCAAGACAGCCTTGAACTCCCAGTCCTCCTGCCTCAGTCTTCTGAGTGCTAGAATTACGACAGGAAGACAGACAGAGATGAGGGGTATATAACCACACAGAGAGGCATTGCCATAAAAAGAAAAAAGAAAAAAAAAAGAAAAGAAAAACTTATTTGATGGACTAGAGAGATGGCTTAGTGGTTAAGAACAGCCTTGAACTCCCAGTCCTCCTGCCTCAGTCTTCTGAGTGCTAGAATTACGAGTGTGCACCATTCCAGCCCATGACTGACATAGATATCCTCTACCACAGCTCATAACAGTTCAATCTATTAAGGAAGAAATAGTGCACCAAAAATAAAAATAGCCATTGTAAATATTATATTCATTGTAAAAAATGAAATGGTACTCAACAGGAGTGTCATCAGCTTGTGTGGTAGCATACACTTCAATGTGTAGTAGTTAGGGGGCTGATGCAGGAGCATATCCAATTTGAGATCATTGACTATACAGTGAGTACCTGGCCTTAACAAGATCATGTCTCAAAGCAAAACAATGGCAACAACCAAGAAAAGAATTCAACAAAAATCAAACCAGAAGATTAATCAGTAAATTATAGGAAATCCATAAACCAAAAACATTTTAGCATTAGCTATCAAAAATATTCAGTTCATGGCTGTTAAGTGAAAAAAAAATGACAATGGATTTGCAGGGCACAAAGTAGGCCTCCTGTAAGTAGGTGGTTAGGGGAAGCTTTTTAGTTAGGGTTTCTATTGTTGTGAGAAGATGCCATTGCCCAGGCAATTTAAAAAAGAAGCATTTAACTTACAGTGCCAGAGGGCTAGAGTCTGTCCCCATCATGGTATGGCCTTTTGAAACCTCGAAACCTGTTTCCAATACATACCCTCTTCAACAAGGCTCAGCATGTAAGAGCACTGACTGCTCTTCTGAAGGTGCTGAATTCAAATCCCAGCAACCACATGGTGGCTCACAGCCATCCGTAATGAGATCTGATGCCCTCTTCTGGTGTGTCTGAGGACAGCGACAGTGTACTTACATATACTAATAAATGAATCTTTGAGCCAAAGTGAACAGGACCAGAGTGAACAGAGGTCCTGAGTTCAATTCCCAGCAACCACATGGTGGCTCACAACCATCTGTACAGCTACAGTGTCCTCATGCACATAAAATAAATAAATAATAATAGATAAATCTTTTTAAAAAATAAAGAAAGACCAAAACAAGGTAAATAAGAAAGAAAATGTAGGTGTGGGTCAAAGAGGGACCAGGTAGTGAGAGGGAGGGCATCAGTGGGAACATGATCAAAACACATTTCACACACATGTGCAAATACCACAGTGAAGTCTGTTGCTAGAAAAAGGGATTATGGAGGTCCACATTTACAGACACAAAAAGTGAGTGTACATCAAGAGAAAAAGGATTCTACAAAACCATGTATTGTACAGTTTCATCTTCACAAGATTGTGAAATAAGCAGTAATAGGTTTTAAAATTTCTTTCTTTCTTTCTTTCTTTCTTTCTTTCTTTCTTTCTCTCCTTCTATATATATATGTATATATATACATATATACATATATGTGTGTGTGTGTGTATACATATATATATATATGTGTGTGTGTGTGTTTTGTTTGCATGTATGTCTGTGTACCATTTGTGTCCTGGTGTCTGCTGGATGCCCTGGGATTGGACCTATAGGCAGGTATGAGCTGCCAGTGCATTGGCCTCCCAAGATATTTCTCTAGCCCTTAGAATTAATTCTTAAAGAATAAGCCAAATATCACCAAATAGTTTGTTGCTATGTATAGGGGAAAGGAAAAGATACATGATTGATTTTTCCTATAAGAACACATAGTAGTATTATCTAGAACTGAGGAGGCTGAGGAAGAACAGTGAGAAGTTCTAGGGCAGCCATAGAACTGGCATGGGTGCAGCAACAGCAGCAGCAGCAGCAGCAATACCACCACCACCACCACACACATACACAGAGAGTGGGTGGGGGAGACAGATAGACAGGAAGACAGACAGAGATGAGGGGTATTTAACCACACAGAGAGGCATTGCCATAAAAAGAAAAAAGAAAAAAAAAAAGGAAAACTTATTTGATGGACTAGAGAGATGGCTTAGTGGTTAAGAACACTGGCTGTTCTAGAGAACCAGGATTTGATTTCCAGCACCCACATGGAGGTTCACAACAATCTGGAACTCTAGTCCCCAGGGATCTGATGACCTCTTCTGTCCCCTACAGGCACTAAATACAGTGCATAAACTCACATTAAAGGCAAAATACATGTACACATAAAGTAAAGGTTGAAATATATTTGAATGCTTTTGTGATTAGGACATATTCATAGTTAGAAATAATAGTAGTGAAATGTTTGGTTTAGAAAATAAAAATACATATTTAAAAATATCTATAAATATGAGAAAAAGTCTGTAGGCTTCAAAATAGGTTATATCTGTTTTTCAAGGATCTCATAAATTATTCATGGAATCACATATATACTAATATTTTTTCCTCATTTCTTCTTTTAGAAAATAAAAGGTATTATTTCTTTGCACAATATTTTTTGGTAATAACTATTTTCTTAAGCCATGACTCCAGGACTAAAAATTTATATATAAAGGAAAAGTTATATTGACTAAACTTAGAATACTTCTATATAAATAAATCATTTTACCCTAAACTTGAACAGAATGATAACTTTAAGATTATTTTAAAATTTAAAGTTCAAAACATTGAAAGCACAATGTTTACCCTAAAGTATTTAGGGATAAAAATTGAGAAAACTGTTTTTAATTAAGCAAATTTAATTCACAAAGGGTTATCTATTGCATGCCTTTTATTTCTATATATCAAACTTTAGCTACAGAAACGGGGCTCAGATATAAATTGATAAACTACAGAACTTGTATACAATCTACATGAAGAAAGTTCTATGGCGTGATTAAGACCACAAATTTTTATATAAATCTTTTTCAAGAAAAGTTTGTTTATGTGTATGGATGTTTTGTCTGCATATTTGTGTATCACCCGAGTGTGATGCCCCTGGAAGCCACAAGAGGGTATCGAATACCCAGGGACTGGAATTACAGACAGTTGGGAGCTGTGGTGTGGGTGCTGGGAATTGAATGCAAATTCTCTGGAAGAGCAGCCAGTGACCTTAACTGTTGAGGAACCTCTCCAGCCCCCTGGATTTTATTTATTTATTTATTTATTTATTTTTTAAAGAAGAGCTGGGCATGTTAGCACAGGCTTGTAATCCCAGAAGAGTTGGAAGCTAGACAGGGCTGTACAGTCAGATTCTTAATAAAAGTCAAACAAACAAACAAACAAACACAAAAAAGGCTTTTTTTGGGGGGGAGTATTTTAGTATTATAAATTTGCCTCAATTCATTTGTAAATTCGTTATAATTCTGCTTACGTTTTCCAAAGAATTTTCAAATTAATCCTGGCACTACAATCCCTTCCTCCACCCCCCTCTCCCTCCATTGTTGTGCTGTGTGGTACATACATGTTAGATGCAAGTGCACATGCCCGTTTGCACATGCCTGCACATGCAGAGACCAGAGGACATCTGACATACCTCACTACTGCTTCTTGCTTTACTGCCTTCAGGCAGCTGTCTCTTGATGAAATGGAAGCTCTCAGGGTGATGCTGGTGACCAGTGCTGGGGTTATGGATTGCACAGCCATGTTCAGATCCGATTTTAGGTCCTCATGCTTGCTCTGCAAGCTTTCTTACCTGGTGAGTCATCTCCCTATTCCCAAGACAAGAAATGGGTTTGATTATGAAGGCAATAAAGACTTCTTATGAAAATTACAGGCCATGAAGAAGTTAAGTAAGAAACACAGTTCTAACCTACATATTTCCTCCTCAGTCCAGCTCCCCGGAGAGACATCATGTAGTAGGTCTTATTAATTGTGCTAAAATATAGTCTGTTCCACCTTAATCATTTGATGTGTGTTCACCCTGGGCACTTCCAGCAGGTTTTCATTTTGTACAAGTGAGACTTGATACCTACTGGACAAAAAGTCCTCCTTTCTCCTGGCTTACTCTAGATTACTCTTATAAATGAGAGTGCAGTATTTATTCTTTTGTGTATGACTGACTTTTTAATTAATTAATTAATTAATTAAGAGACAGGGTCTCATATGACCCAGACCAGCTTCAAGCTCTCTGTGTGGTGAGGGATAACCTTAAATGTCAGATCCTTCTGTCTCTGTGTACTTGCCTGTACCACTATGTTGCTTTAAATGGTACAGGGGGTGGGGTGGGGATTGAGCCCAAGGCTTTCTCTATTCAAGGGAAGCATTTTACCAATAAAGCTACATCCCCAGCCCCAGATTTATTTATTCATTTGTTTTGAAACAGTCTCACTATGTAGCCCTCACTGTCCTTGAACTTAATCTGTAGACCAGGATAGTCTCAGCATGTAGGGAATCCAGCCTCTGTCTCCCCCATCCTTCATCCCCAATGATGGGATTAAATGTGAGCCCTACCATGCTCAGAGAGCTCCAGCTTAAAAAAGAAAAAAACTGTTGAAGCTTGTAAAAGTAATGATTTATCATGGCAGAAATTTAAAGAGTGTAAAGATACTTTATAGAAAAAACCAAAACTTCCTTTTTCCATATAATAGTCGTTCTCACTGTCCGTAGGTAAGCATTGCTAATAATATTTTCAATCATTTCCCAAAAACTTTTGTATGTATCCATAAGGCACATACTCACATGCACACATACACGAACGCTCTCTCTGCTTTTTCTGCCTCTTTTACATTATGAGAGATGATGTTATACATACTGTTCCTCACTTAATATATCTTGGGCATTTTTCCATACCAAAGCATATGTTCTCAAGTGAATCTTTTTAACTTAGTAAAGTAATTCTGCAATGCATGAAAGAATAGTCAAGAGGGGCACATTTTGAAAAGCTTCCTAATAAGGGCTCTCAATATTCCATGGAGAAGTGGAAAATTACAAGTCTGTGACACAGTGGAAGGGTAGAGGACACGGTGGAAGAGAAATTAGTCTCGGGAGTAGATCCCAAACCACAAAAGCTTTCAGTTGGGAAATCTTTTTAAGTATTGTAAAATCTTTTTAAATCTTCTTAGAGAGAAGTATTCCATTAAAAAAAATCATACAGAAACAATTGATTAGCAACTGAAAAAAAAATCAAATCCTCACCTCGTGTATAAGTGATATAGATAGACAGGTAGATAATATAAAGTGAATAGCTTTTCATGGGGGCGACTTTCTAAATGTAGAAGCCATAGCATAAATGAAATAATTGAGAAATTAACAATTTAAGCATGAAAGAGTTAGTTACCAAAATATTATAAAACTTAGCTTTGAAAATACTTGTAAAATGCATTTTACTGCATTTTGTAATGGGTACTATCATGTGGTTTTCTTACTGTTCCCCTAAGAGAGTTCTCATAATTAAAATAATAACACCCCAGTAGCCGCAGCGGATGGCATGGAGGAGTACGTAAGTTATGCAGCAGGAAAGGAAATGGTCAGGATGTTTGAACACTTGGGTGCTTCTCACATGAAGCAAAGAAATGCAAAGAGCATCCTTTGTCAGCTCTCAGCTTGCAGAAGGCTGAGCCCGAGAACATTTAGTGTTCTGGAAGATGTGAGTGAACGGACATTCTTATGTGTTGCCGGACTCTCTGGTTTGTGTACTGAAACAGGATTGAAAGAAGAAAAAAAAATCACAATTTAAACCTTGAAATTCCAATTTTAGAAATTTACCTAAAAGAGATAAATTACAGATGTATCTAAATAATTATTTACAAGACAGCGTATAACACCGTTTACAGCATAGAAAAATTAGATGGGTTGTGTGTGTGTGTGTGTACAGCATGTGCCTAGCATGTTCAGGTCCTGAGTTGATCCTCAACATAACCATACATGCAACGGAAAAAAGAAATAATGTGTAACAGAGATGAGAGTTTTAAAAGGATAATGTGTAATTGTTTTATTTATTTCTTTATTTTAAGTTTGATGTTTTGGTAGATTTTATAACTTTTGTTATTTTTATAATTTCCACAATGAATATGTATAACTTTTATAATAAAAATAAAAAATTAAACCATGTGTGGCATAGACATTAAAATGTACGTTTTTTTCTCTCAAGTGACTGGTTGCTTTACCATATGTTGGCAAAATCCCAGCTAAGCATCTAGGCACTTTATTTTAAAAAAAAAAAAAAAGAAACAAAATAAATCATCAGATTAAAACTGTATGTTGATTTTAGAAAAAACTCAATTTTTGGCTTGAAAAAACTTATAAATATAAAATAAATGATGTTTTCATGTAAGAAATGACAAATGACTGTCATAATGAAAACAATTCCATTAGCCTTATATGCCTTTAAATAAAGATTAAACTCTCCCATACCTACCAGATTATAATAGTCTAATTTCAATTTTAAACAAATCAGTACAACTTTATAACTTAACACTGAATAACAGATTATTTGCTTATGTATTTAATCTTTTGAGACAGTGTCTCATGCAGCCCAGGTTGGACTTGAACCTGCTGTTGAGCAACCATGACCTTGAATTCCTGATTGCCCTGTTTCCTCTTCCCAAGTGTTGCGATTACAGATGTGTGCCACTGGGCCAGATTTTGTTTCTTTAAAATAATAAGGACAGGAAGCAAGTGCATGATAAGAATTATGAACAATTTTCTGGACAGTGTCTTCATTTTCTTTTTCTAGAAAATGTGACTTAGTGGTTTAAAACATATATACATGTCAAGTATAAGACAGTGACCGACTCTGTAAAGGGAATAAAGTATGGAAGCTGTCAAGTGCAAAACGTCCGGTAAACCTTACTCACTCCTGGTTCCGTATCTTCTTTCATTTCCCACTTAAAGTAACACAGTTCTTAAACGATGAATTAATAGCTTTCAAAAGCCTCCTTAAATAGTAAGCATTGGACATGATCTTTTGGAATCTGGTCTTAGACACAAATGGTTTCTGGCAGTATAGTTTCAACAAAAACTTCCATGGCATGTAAACAAGAGGGGTAAACCTCAAGCAGTCTGAATAAAAAGTGCAGCCTTTCTAGTACTTGAAATCTAGCTCAAAGACCAGGCGCTGTTCCCAGAGGAGAAAACACTGCCCTCCGGTGGCCTCCAGTGGGGAGATGGAGTGTCTCAGGTACCATGATTGTAGCATGTGTGTGTGGTGTACTAATCTAGTCTCACTTCTGGTTATGTTTCTTGTCTACAACCAAGCATAAGGACAGACTCTCCAAAATGAATTCTAACATGCATGTAGTTTCTCCAGTCGGGTAGATGCATAGACCACTGTTAACTAGAAGCACTGCAGGACTCTGACCCTCAAAGCTGACCACATACCCGATTATCACAATTAGCTTGTGCTAGCCCCCTATAGTTTCTCACTTCCCGGCTAAGTAAGAAGAGATTTCATCTCGATGTTTCCCTTGTTGGCCAATTTTTTAGCTAAAAGACATTTAAAATTGTACAGCAGGCAGAACCCCAGGGGACTGAATAGTGTTCCAACATCCTTAAAGGCTTCCTATCACTTGAAAAACCAGATTCTTCCTCCTGTTTCTTAAACTAACCAGAGTAGGCAAAAGCAGCCGTAAGAGTCTTTGTGTCTAGCATTGGAGCTTTCTCATATTTCACACCATTATAGAAATGTCACTCTAACCTATATGTATCACAAATGCTACGCTAAATTAGGGCCAAATTTGCAACCTAGTTTAACTGGGTTTCCTCTTTTTGCAAATGCAGTTTTGGTGTCTGCATTTAGCAATGCATACAAAACTGTCCGCATAGCTGACTGCTTCGAATTGCTAAATTTGAGGATGGATGTGTAGATCGCCCATCTTCCTGCATTTGCCAGTGCTGTTTCTAGTCACGGGGAGATTTCCTAATCAAATGGACCTTGACTGTGGTGCCAAAGTCAAACTTGTGGGCCAGCAAAGAGTTTCCAAACCTCCTCCCCGTCCTCTGCGCTTCAGTGATCACAGTGGACCTGAGACACACGATAAGGCTGTGGTCTCGGGAGCCCTGGGGTGCTCATCCCTCACTAGCCATGAGATCTAAACAAAGGCATTAATGCTGGGCTCCTAAATGGCTAAATCAGATGGAATCAGGGAATGTAGATGAAGTGTCCACCACAGAGAGAGCTTAACTCAGACATTTTGTTTCTCCATGGTCACCTCTTAGACTACTAACCCAATAGCTAAATAAGTTTCCTAGAGGGATGATTTTCTAAGCTTTGTCGTATTAAGAAATGGACCTTCATTTGCTCTACCGCCTAGCAGTGTCATGAATCCTGCGGATATATTCTTTCAAACAAATGCCTTGTGCGGAGGAAAATATTTTTAACACCGTATTGCTCAACTCTAGCACCTTTAAATAGGAATCAGTTTTTCTCCGGTTCACTCACACAGAAGGTCGTAGCCATTACAGACTCACCTGCGTTCACAGAGCCCGTCAGAAGTTTTTAAATGACAGAAGAACTATAATTATTGTGGAGACAGTATAATGAGTAGACATGCTTTGTACAGTGTAGCGGGTTAGGTAGTTTCTGCACTTGAGCACACCGGAGGCCAGCACAACACCTGTTCTGGTAAATTCTGCTTACAAAATGACTATTTCAGAAAGAAAATTGGCTTGTTTCAGGAGATTAACTCACTCTCCTTTGAGACTACGAAGAACTTATCTTTTTTGTTTGTTTGTTTGTTTGTTTCGATTCTGTTTGTTTTTGTCTTTTGCTTTTTTGTTTGTTTGTTTGAGACAGGGTTTCTCTGTGTAGCCCTGGCTGTCCTGGAACTCACTCTGTAGACCAAGCTGGCCTCAAACTCAGAGATCTGCCTGTCTCTGCCTTTTGAGTGCTGGGATTAAAAGAACCTCTTCTCTCTTTCCTCTTCATCAGTAATCTTTCTTTTTTGATAAATTTGCTGAGTGTTGTCTTCACCAAATGTGACATCTCACCAATGATGTCATTATGACACTTGATGCTAAACAACATAGACTCTTTGACTACTTAAAATGATCTATATTTTGAGTCAGGGTCTCACTATGTAGCCCAGGCTGGCCTGAAGCTTTGGCTCTTCCTGTGCCTGCCTCTTCAGTACTGACATTGTGAATGTACATTACCACATCCAGTTCAAAACAGGTTCTTATAACTTAGAGTCATATTGTTTATTATGTACAACACCAAGATCTAATAATAATTTGAATTCTTTCAGGTGAAAACTTTTAAGTATTATTTGGGGACAAAGCAATGGAAGTACAAGTTGATATTGTTACACTGAAGCCTGCATATAAATATTTTCTATCTGTAAACGTGAAGGACACTGGGGAGATAGCTCAATGGCAGGCACACAGCATGTGTGAAGTCATGAGTTCAACCTTCAGTACCCATAAGGGAGGGAGGGAATAACTTTGCTGTGGCTAATCTAAATTACTGCTAAAATCTCATCATTAAACCTATGCATTTATGATGAACATTCTGAATTTTAAAAACTATATCATAATTGCAACACCATCAAAACAATCTAGAGTCAGACACTTTTTCCTGTATATAATTATATTATTATAAGTCTCTACCTTGACAGATGACAATTTTAGAACATTCTAAATACAATCTCTAGTATATGCTCTAAAATAAAATGTAACAGATAGACAACTCACCATAATATAAGTAACACATTCAAATTTAGTAATTTATTTTCCAGGTGGAAACCAGGCTTCTTGGAAGACTTCGCACTATGCCAAATGGTCTGATTTCACCATAGAGGTAGGGACTAGGGGACTAAATTTACCTCTGCGTAATTTTTGTTAACTACATTTTACATGCAAATGTATATACAGCCATGCTAATGAAGTCTTAGAGAAAGTTGGCAATCCCATTTTTGTGTTTTATTCAAAAGCAACTTTTCAATGACTTTCTCGCTTTTTAAACCTTTCTTCATTTAATCACAAGAAAGCTGAAAAGCCTAACAATGCCTTTAAGTTGGATCACAAGTTAAGAAAAGCAGTACTTAAGGCATAAAAATTTAAACTTGGTAAGATCATTTTCTTCCTATAGATTTAGTCTTCTGGACATAGAACGTGTCTGCTAAGATCAGAAAAAGGTAATCATATCTAAAAACCACAGTGGACTAAGAGATGGTTTCTTGATGGGCAAAACTGTTCTCTGTCTCACATTGCCTTCACGCTTAATTCATCATTATCCCAAGTATTTTTCTAGAAAATGTGAACAAATATATTTAAAATTTACAGGAGTGTATTTCCTCATGTAAATGAGGAATGTCAGTATCTAAGCTCAAAGGCTACCTTAACAATGGAAGAAGTGTCCACTCTCTTTTGATCAGAACATTAGCAACCACGAATTTGTTTCAGTTTAGAAGTGTCCATAGAACGTAAGAAGGAATGTGTTTGTAAACGGAAGACACAGTTCCTTCGCAATAAAATAGAGTGCAGGCACACAGGCGCAAAAAAGGAGAAAAAGAAATGACGGTTTCAAGTCTGCTTTGTGTGTTAGACAGGTGGCGATCCGCCCTCAACCTCTTAACAGCCAGAAACACAAAGCAAGATAGTTTTCCCTTTCCTTGCTAATGGATCCTGACCCAAGTTCCAAACATCTGGAACTTGGAAATGCCAAGGACCCAGAACATCCCGGAAATAAGGAGTCTTTCAGCCACAGAAGTGTTAGAATCCACATGATATGGGGGTGTGGTTCCGGGGTATAGTACTTGACTCACACACCTGAAGCCCTGGCTTCAATTGCTAGCAGTGGGGGAAGGGAGAGAGAGAGAGCGAGCGAGCGAGCGAGCAAGAGAGAGAGAGAGAGAGAGAGAGAGAGAGAGAGAGAGAGAGAGAGAGAGAGAGAATGAAAATTGAGTTGGGGTAGAGTGGGGGAACAGGAGTGGTACAAAATTTAACAAATTGTTTTTTAAAGAAACATTGAGTGTTGTGTTTATACATGCTGGGCAACATAACCCGTAAACCTTGCTGGATTGCTGCAAACTGCTGTGTGAAGCATACAAATGGTACTGCTGTCAAAGGGAGGAAGAGACAGACAGAAATCAGGGGAGGCAAGCGCCACCCCAGGATGTGAAGTTTGTTCCTACTGTAAGCTGTAGTGGAAGAAGATAGCACTGGGCACAAAGTGTCATCTCACCAGGACTCTGCATATGGGAAGAATGATCAATGGGAATGACTTAAAGCCGTTCCTAGAATCAAACATATAGGGTCTTGTTAAAAGTTATTTTTAAACTTCTTGTTTTAGAGCCCATTGTGTTCCACGAAGCAGGCAAAACTCACTGAGAGACAACAAAGACATGGTCTACAGAAGAGAAGGCGATAAAGAGCCAGCCCTCTCCAGAGGG
The DNA here is from genome assembly GCF_978045245.1 of Mus caroli. NCBI lineage: Eukaryota > Metazoa > Chordata > Mammalia > Rodentia > Muridae > Mus > Mus caroli. The sequence continues at coordinate 119,048,274 of NW_028227257.1, forward strand.
TAATTAATCCTTAGTCATTCATCTCTTAGGAGTCCCAGGTACAAGGGAGGTTAATGTGCAGGTAGCTCACTCTATTTTCTTTAAAAAATTTTTAAACAATTTTTTTTTTTTTGCAGAATGTTATACTATTAATTGCCAATTTGCATATGTGTGCAGCTGCTGTTTTGGCTCTGAACTCAATCCGATAAACTAGCTGGAGGTATCGCAGAGCACTTGGCAGCTTTCCGATTTGAAAAGAAAGCCTCTCCCACCACGGAACAGCTGATCGTCTATCAGCGATAGACCCTGATGGCGTGAATTACAATTACACTACTTTTCACACTAAATCTGGGTGATAGCTACTTGGAAAGAAGTTTCATCATTTTTTACCACAAACTGGAAAAAGAATTACATGGTCATGCTGTGCTTTTAAAGGCAGTTTGGTTCACTTTTGTCTATTTAGCACCTAATTCCAGGAAGTCCATAGGCATCCAGAGAGCCGAATGGCGCGTAATGAATTCACTGTTTAGATGGAAGATTTTTAAAATCTACCTCAAATTACATTTATTAACAGGGCGACCAGGAAGTGTTAAAGTTGTTAGACACTTCATTTATTAAATAATTTGTGGGTATTTTCAGTTGTCATATGTAGAGTCATGGGGCTTGCTTGCTTTTTTTTTTTTTTAATTTTTTTTCTTGTTTTTGTTTTTGTTTTTTTTTAATTAGCAATCCAAAACAATGCTTCTGCAATTTAACAAATTCATCACCTACTCTTGAGCTCTTCAGTTCAGCTGTTAATATTAGATAATTCGGAGAGTTATTTTTGATCTGTCTGTTATTGATTTGGGTTGCCTTGTGCCGTGAGGAACAGTGTGGTAGTCCAGACAGACCCTGATCTTTCCTGCCTTGCCAAACTCAGTTGAGCGCCTCCCAGAAAACGATTCGCTGAGTTCCGTTCGGTGAACAGGGCCTTGGAGCTGGGACACAGTGATAACTTGACTTCCCATTGTTTAGTTTACTTCATTATCAATGTGTATTTCCTTTCTCTTTGTAAAGCTGTGGGAGGCTCTCGCTGATTGAGTGTACTTTATTAGACTCTCATTTTCTGAGACTTCAGGAAGAGCTGATTTTTTTCCCCTCCTGATAGAACCCACCAACCTCAGAGCCCCGGACAGTCCTGGGAGGCCCTCTTTCCTCTTTCCCCCATCGGCTCCCTCCAGTCTTGACATTCAAATCCATTAAAAGTTAAGCTCATCTCAAGCAGCGGAAGTGGAGCACACTAATCCTGACGTAGTTAACCTAAGAGAAAAATAGATCTGGTTTTCCTTTTTTAGTCGCTAGCTTTATTAGATTTCTCACTCTCGCAGATTATCCGAAGACTACCCATTGATTGATCGCCCGTAGAGCTGCACTTGGTGTAAAGAAAAAACTCACAGCTTTATTGGCTCCCAGGAGACAAAACAAACAGAACAAGATATTCATATTAATGCAAACAATGCAACAAATGAGGGGAAGAATCGCCCCGCAGAAGCCTGGCAGCAGCAGGCTGCGAGGGTGCGGGCACCTCGGCTCCTGCCCCAGGTCCTCGGCCTCGGAGCTTCACCCAGCGAAGGGGTCAGCAGGCCTAGAGGTGGCCCCTGGCTCAGGCCTCTCGGGGAAGGCCTACTAGGCCCTCAACCCTGCAGTGCTTAACTGGATAGGACCCTAAGCCTTCTTCTTGGCTTCCTGCTTTTGTTCTTCTAGGGCCCAGTTTCTCAGCCTCAGCTTTGCTTTGCAGCTGGGTCAGAAGTGAGTCCAGATGGCTGAGGTGTCCCTCCCGACCACCCCGAGGCAGCAGGAACACAAAAGACAAGGTAGCTGCTAAGAGCTCTGAGAGGACATAGGAGACGCCCTTCTCTAAGCTCCCATTCTCGTGGAGGCTACAGGAACTCTTGTGGGATCAACACAGAGCTTTGTTTAATCAAAAGCAAGAGCAGTCCTGTGGACAGATCTGAGAGGTCTGGGCTGTCTGGTGAACTGGGGGTGAACCCTAAAACCAGGTTCCCCGGCTATTTCCCCAGACCCTTAGGGAAGGCTCTTTCAAGACCTGGTTGAATGTCTTTATAGTCCATGTTATGTTAAAAAAAATCAAAATGTTTTGAGCATCCTGTATTTTTATTGTAGTAATCAACTCTACACAACTCTTGTATGGAAGAAACCATACTAGAAGGTAGGAAGGCATATTCTCTGATGTAAGCCTGACATTGTATATACTTTTATGGACTCTTTTTTTGAAAATCGGTTGTCTTTATAATATAGTTTTTCCAAGTACGGTGTGTGGCAGGGAAGACAACAGACAGCTTTGATGGGCAGTTTGGGGTAAGCAGATTCATTTCTTTATTAAAAAAAAAAAAGACTAGGGTTCCTTCCCTGGGGTTATGGTTTATCGGGTCTTAGCACATCTGTGGCCATCTCAGAAAACCCTTGTCAGAATTGTTTGTAATATTATAGAGCAGTATTACCTCTCAGTGTTTATTGGGAAAGAAAACAAAGTTGAGGCTTGGAAACTTTAAAGATGAAGGGTAGAAGCAAAATCTGCTTTGAAAGTTATCAAAGATTTTAATCTAGAAATTAACCTCATTTAATGTCTTGTAGGTGCCTAAGAAAAAGCTTTCAAAATGCTCATAGTAAATCTTCATGGAAAAGGATACCAAAACAGCAGTGGGGTTTTGTGAGTGTGTGTATATGTGTGTTTGTATGTGTCTATACGTGTGTACATGATGTGTGCATGTGTGTGTATGTGTATACATGTGTATGTGTGTGTATATATGTGTGTATTTGTGTATGTGTGTATGTATACATATGTGTGTTTGTGTGTATGTGTGTATGTGTGTGTATATGTGTATGTGTGTGTATGAGTGTGTCTATGTATGTATGTGTGTATATGTGAGTGTGTATATGTATTGTGTATATGTGTATGTATGTGTGCATGTGTTTATATGTGTGAGTATATGTGTGTATGTGTGTGTGTGTTTCAAAGCTGCTTTAAGGGGGAAGGGAGGACGCCCACGGCTGCTTGCATTTCTCTCCCAGCCTCAGTCAGGGAGAGCTTTTACAAGCAAGCTTTGCCACTCTCTAGATTCCTTGGATTCCCAGTGAGCTAGCCTGCCATTTAAGCCAATTGCTTGAAGTGGTATGAATACACCCACACAGGATGCCCCTTTCTCACTGACACTTAGTGCTATTTAACAACTGCAAATGGAGAAACTATTTGTCTAATGAGAGCTGTTTCAGACTTGATTCCCCAACACCGAGGGAAGAGAATGCAAGGCTGAGACCTCCTCCTGAGCTGCAGGGCATCACAGACAAGGAAGGCCAACTGGAGCCAAGTGGAGCCTTCAGCTGGAGAGCAGCACATTTGCTTTCAGAATGTGCCCAGGCTTACTTCGATTTTCCTTCCTATTCTTCCTTTAGGGGACTCTAGCCTCTGGTTCAGAATTCAGATCATCAGAAGTAAGCATTGTAGTTTGGGAGTTATGGTGTGGATTGGCTGAGCATTTTAAAGAAATGATTGCTGTCCTACCTGAAGCATCTTAAATGACAAAAAAAAAAAAAAAAAATCATCCCAATACGTTTTCTATCCTCATCTGAGCCAGCCTGAGAAATTCTCAGCACTCAGCAATGAGGGCACTTCTTCTTCCAACAGAGATGTCCTGAGAGGCCCTTGCTAGGGTGGTAGAGAACTTACAATACCGGGACAGTGGGCCACACTCTGTAGCCAGGCTCACTACCCTGCTCATTTCACTTAGCTTAATCGTTGGTGTCTTTGACTCAAAAGACTTTCAAATAGATTTAGCTTTCTTATTAAGCCTAGTATAAAGTCAGAGGAATATTATACTTTGTGTGTGTGCAAGTGAGAGGGATTTTATGGAAGAAAGAATAGCTTAATGGTCTAGAGAGCGTTACCTGACTTCTAGCTAACTTAAATTCTTTTAAGATTTATTTATTCTCTTTGGGTATAGTGTTGCTCCCTGCCCTCCCCCCAAACCCAAGAAAATTGAGTGGAGCCATCTTTCAGGCATTGTTACTTTGAAAACAGCTATTCTTTGAACTAGTAAGTGATAACATGTTTTATATACTCTTTCCCAGCTATTCTTTGAATTAGTAAGTGATAACATGTTTTATATACTCTTTCCAAACAAATACTATCCGTAAATCAGTTTTTCAGTGTATTTGTTGTAGATCCCTCAATAAGAATGGACACTTACTTCAGATCACCTAAGCTTTTTAGATGGCAAGGGATCATATTCAAATGGCGGTGGCGGTGTGTGTGTTTGTGTGTGTGTGCGTGTGGCACTGGTTATCTATGAAAGGATTCCATAGTGAAATGCCTATTCTATGGAGAGGTGTGACTTCGAGACATCCTCCTTTCACAGATGGACAGGCCCCAGATCTTAACTTTTGTTCTAGGTTTGGATTGTGGCCAATGGAAGAAGAGTGTACTGATCCAAGAGCTAAAGCAAGGTAGCCAACAGACACAGCACCATCATTCCAAACATTTTGGACACTTGGTGTCCTTCTAAGTGTATCAATTCATCTCAGAGGCATTCTGACAATAGGGGAAGTTGGCAGAAGAAGGTCCTTGCAAGTGGTCACAGATATGAGCTGGAAAACTCGCCCTTGCATGGTGTCAGTGGTGCGGGTGATAACTCTTTTGATGGGAGGCCTTTCTTGAGCCACAATCTCCAACAATCTTTCACTAAACAGACTTCATTCACATTCTGAATCTGGTTTTTGTCTCACACATACTAAATTTTACAAAACAGAAAGAAACAATAGAGCTTATTAGTAAAAACTTGTCTTGAATAGTAAATTAAGCATCATGGAAATAGGCACATGTTTTAGCACGATTTCCCCCCTTTCTTACCAATCGAACATTTACATCTTTTTCAGTGCTGTGATTTTCCCCTTAAGTCTTAAGCTGGCACCAAGCACTTGCATCAAATGAGACTTACATCATTTGTATCTATAGGGAGAGAGAGGTCTTTGTAAGACTGAACCCTAAGTGCAGGGCCTTAGCAAAAAGAGCCTTTTGCCCTCACCTGTGTTAATCACCCTGGTCGGGGTGTTCTAAGAACCTACAGAACTAACTCATTTTGAAGACTGTAAATCAGTGATAACTGGTATCAAAGTATGTCTTGCTCTCCAAGACCTGTAAATTCAGAGGTACACCTGACTACATCGTTTGTTATTAAGAGATATGTCCCAGGTGGAGGCATCTTCGAAACCAATATATTTTCTTTATAACTGGTGTCAAATTGATGTATATATTAAAAAAAAAAAACTTGGAAACTGATCTCAAAGAGGAAGTAACAGCCCAAGGAGCCATATGTTCAGGGAAGCTATCAGGTTTCCATTGGGACCAAATTTCACTTCACCTTTTTGTCCTTATGTGCAAATAAAAACTTATCTGTAAATATGCCATTCAAACAGCCATGCAAATTTGTGAGGTCTAAGGGCTGAGAAGAAACTACCCTAGGTCCGTAAAAAGCCAGCCGATAGAAGGTAAATGATTTTGTTAGCTATTGGATATGCATAAGGCAACACGGGATTGAACTCCATAAATTCACACCTTCAAATGAAATGCCTCCATAGAATTACTTAACGAAGAAAAGGCTGATAAATAGTTAATAAATAAATTTCAATGTCGATGGAATTGCTGGACCCAGGTTTACATTCATGGATGTACCCTCTACCCTTGCTGTTAGATGGATTGCTAGTCTAACAGATTTGGGGATTTTTCCAAATGCAGGCAGTATAGCAATGGAAAGTCTGTGATGGGCTAAGGGCTAAGGGCAGAGGGCTGCTCAGTGGGTTTCCAGAGAAACCAAAAGTACCTCTGCTTCCCAGTGCAAAGCACTTTATATAACTCTTTTTAGGAATTTTCAATTTTCAATCTTCGTAGCATTTCAGTAGGTCATTACTTTACTGGTGTGCCTGGGCATATTCTAGCGGGGAATTACTTACATTGAGCACTGGGTAGCTTCCCCTATGAGTAGAATCAAAATCTAAAACCACCAAGATTCACTCAAGTCACTTGATTTTATGTTTATATACTTTAATTAATAGACATTCTAACTTTAGGGGAAAGGCAATAATAGAAATGAAACCCTTGTGTCCTCAATAAGTCTCCACACAATTGTTTGTGTTGTTATACCAAGATTAAAGTCGGTAGAAAAAAAAATTATACTTCGTAGGTTATCCTGCAGCTACTTCTTTTACCATCTATGGTTAGAGGAAAGTTTTATCATGTTAATTTAGGCACCTGATTAGCTAATAGCTAAGTGCTTTAGGAAAAACTGCAGTCAGCTCTTTGTTTCTGGGTTCTGGCTAAGACACTTCTGTCACAGGGAGGAACATCAAAGTCTTTAATCCTAAGAATGGTTGATGAAATGGTAGTTTAAATGTTTTTCTGCTCAACCATCAACTCTGCGGGTCAAAAAGGGAACCGCGAGCCTCAACAGGTATGGAAGACTTTTTTTTTTTTTTTTTTTGACGAGACTTCGTTTATGATGCATTCTTTGGTGTTGCTGTTCATGTCCAGCTTATCACCGAGCCAATTGATCGAGGAGGCACGCAGTGCACCAGCCATGCCCAGTCCCCATCTTCGGGTGCCCCGGGTCGTGGGAGGGTTACTTGCTTTGAAAAGACGTTCGTCTCGCCAGCTACTGTCTTAGGTGGTATTCCCCAGGGTATGTGACACAGAAGCCCAGTTAGCCTAGTCTTGGGGTCAGGAGGTCAGGGGTTGGGAGTACAACTAATTGTAAGGCCCTCTCTGGCTTATTAAAGCACTCGCTCGCACGTGTGCTCTGGGCCAGGACGCAGGGTCACAGCCCGAAGCCTTTGGGGGACGGGTGGGGGTGGGGTGGGGTGGGGAGGGCTTGACCATGCGGACAGCTCAGGCGAGCAGGGTCTCGGCAGCTCGCACCAAGGTTGGAAGCCTATGCGGTAAAGACCCAGCTCGGCCCGGATCTGGCTTTGTTTTTTCTGGCTCTCTCTTCCACTCCGGGGTTTGTCCCTGGGCCTCCCGCGTGGCTTGGGTCCCCTCACCGACCAGCGCGTCCGCTCCCCCGCAGGCAGGCCGGGCGGGCGTGCGCATTAAACGTGGGTCCCGGGCGCCCCATGCGGGCTGCGCTCGATCGCTCGCTTCGCTCGCCCGGCCGGCCAACCCGGGTGCGGCTCGCCAGCGGCGGGGAGGACGCGCGGGAAAGCCAGGGAGCGGGAAGCGGGCGGCGGCGGGCCCGCTGGAAAGGAGGGAGCGCCGCAGGCGGGAGGACGACGCGCGGAGGAGGGAGCGGGAGGAAGGAGGGAGCGCGGCAGGCAGGCGGAGGGAGGGCTGATTAGCATGCAGCAGCGCTCGCGCGCCGGGCTCCATTGTTTTAACACCTCCCCTCTCCTCCGCGCCAATCTGTCACCGTTCAGCAGGCGAACGCTGCTGCCTCAAATGCTGCTCTTCTCAAATGAGACGGATAATTAGTTGCCCCGCACGAATGCCGCACTCTTCTCACCCCTGATTGCTATCACCTTCTTGCTCCTGGCAGTTTTGACACCTCGTAATCAGCCTGCTGCTTTTCTCTTTTCTTCCCGACTTCTGCTTCCCTCCCCCCTTCCTTCCTAGTTGATTTATTTATTTATTATTATCATTTTAAATGCAATCTCGGTCCCTATTTGGACGAGTGCTCCTCGGAGTTAACCTTGCATATACGTGTGTGCCTATATATGCATATGTAAACTAGGGTGTGTGTGTGTGTGTGTGTGTGCGCGCGCGCGCTCGAGTGAGCAAGGGGCGGGCTGGCAATTTTGCGGGAAACACTGCTTCCACGCGGAGAGAATTTTCTCCTAAAGATATTTTGGGGTGGGAGAAGTTGGGGAGAGGGATGGGAGGGAAGAGTTAGGGAGACCTCAATTAATGCTTTAAAGATCTCTTAGAAATTAACAAACTGGGGAGTCTCGGAATCTGCTGTCAGAAGCGTGTTTTCCCCTCTCTCCTCTAACAAGCACTGACAGTCTAATTACTGTAGCTACAAGCAGCTGTCGAGGCAGCAGCCCGCGAGCGAAGGCGCCACGGGATGAGCGCTCACCGCCGGCCCCTGTGCCCAGCCTAACCCGCCGAACCGCGGCCAGACTTGTGAGGATAGAGAGAAGAGCGAGGCGGCCTGCGAGCCAGCAGACTCCCTTATTGTTTCATATTTATAAAGTCTTTACCTTGAAGGTTAAAAGATGTGAAGAAGAAAGGAGGGGACTGGGGGGGGGCGTGGTGCGAAGAAAATCTTTTAAGCTTCCATCCATTCCTTTTCTACCTCCTCAAGTCTTCCCTCCCCCGGTGTTGGTAAAATAACCACGCAACCCGGGGCTGAGGGGGCGGGGTGAGCCAGGCTGGAGTGTAAGAAAGCAGATGTCCCCGCTGGCAGCAGCCTCAGCCTCCGGGGAAAGCTGCACCGGGGGGGGCCATCCCGAGGACATTCACCTCCCACTTCTCAGGCATCCCGCTCACAACTGCCTCGCCTCGGCAGGCACGGGTGGTTCCCCCCACCCCCCACCCCAAAATCAGCGTTTTGCGCACGTAGCTTTCTTACCTGGGAGCTGTTCTTACCCGGCTACGCCTAGCAGAAGCCCAGAGACAGCCCAGTCACCCCGCACAGCAATAGGATAGAGGGGATAGACTTGGCCGGTGTCCACTCTACCTTTCGAGCTGCGGGATCCTTCCAACCTTTCAGAGCAGGAAAGAAGGCCCCTCTGGCGGCCCAATAGGGTCTCTGCCCTAAGAAGTTGGAGCTTGGGGTACTGCTAGAATCTTAAATTCCCACCTTACTAAAGTGGTGAGGATAGGATGTTCCAGAAGAGGGTAGTGGGCCACTCTGAGTCACTTTTTGGGATAGAGTTCTCTTTGGTTGTCAGCAAGCCAGTAAAGATGTCAATTGTGTGAGAGGCAAGGAGAGGAAAAAAAAAATCCTTTTATTTTTTTTTGATAGGTGGTGGGGGTATATTCTTATTAATACATACTGAGAAGTTGTGTGTATGTATAGTGAAGGGAAGCTGGGAAGAAAAGAGTCTTTGGATAATTGTCTAGGCATTTCCATTCAGCCTAGTGGCAAAGATGTACATGCCTCAGAACCCTTCACAGTGCATACCTAATAATCGCTATGTCACCCTTGGTGAGGAAGATGTCAATGTGATGTGCTCGTCACCTTGAGAAGTCGAGGTACCATTCTCATTCTTCCACTGGGCACAGAGGCCTGATCAAATTCCCCCATGCTAAACCCTCCAGTATGAGACATAGCTCAAGGACAGTTACATTACTGTTGAAAGCTACAAGTCAATGCTTACTTCATAAAATGGAAGCCGTGTCTCAACCATTTTTAAAAATTGGGGGCGGAGGGGAGTGGGAAGAGAAGCTCAAACAGCAAGAATCATGAAGAATGGAAGGCAAGTCTCATTTTAAACAGTTCTGCCGCACTGCATACTTGGTACCCTAAGATGTCTCCAGTGGCCATCAATCAGGCTGCTAACAATGAATAGCAAATTTCTCAACAAGAATTTGAACGTTTCTAATCTAAATTAATAAATATGTATTCTCCTTACAGGCTTTTACATTTGTTTCCAATAAAAGGAAAAAAATTAGAATGCTTAGTTTGAAAGATCATTTTGAAATTTAAAGTGACCTATTAATGTGTAATAAATCCCATCAGACATGAATTTTATGAACCCTCCCCAAATGTGATTTATTTATTTACCTCAGAAACAAAGAATACTTTTAATAATCATGACATAAGTCACTTTTAATATTTAAGTCATTTAATCATGCACCTATACACACAGTAAAAATTAAAACTATGTGTATTATTTAAAAATGATCTATAATGTTTAAATTTCCCTGGGCAACTAATGATTGATTCGATATCTACTTAGATCATATTGTCTGTTATTCTCTGTACGTTATATACGTATTTTAAAGGAATATTACCTGTAGCAAAATAATTAAAAATTCAAATAAAATTTGAATACCCTATAAACATTTGATATTACTAAATTTAATAGACCTCACAAGAGTCAAACAATAAACTTAGCTATTTGAAACATAAATTATGACTGCACAACTTTGTAAGTCACATGTGTAATTTTGAAATGTAGAAATTATAGTATAAACATGAATAATATAATGAATTATAGTTCTATACAAAATGATCTCTTAAAAGATAAAGTGACAACTTTATAAACAATCTTAAATTTGGCTTACAAGAAAGCATTCTCTAGCATTACAAATCCAAAACCACCACAGAGAACATGATCTGTCTGTTTCCAAACGTGATTTAAGTCTCCCCATTAAAGTGTGTATTAAGATGCCGAAGGAAATCCCCTCTGGATGTAATGGATGGTGGGAAAAGCTCTTGACAGAATTCACACACTAGAGGTTTAAGGAGTTCTGAGTCTGAATCACTTGGTACCACTAAGTCAGTGTCTTGGTTAAGAAAAGGCTTCCAAAAGGGCTGCAGGAAACAAACAAAAACATCTTTTGTTATTTGTGTTTAAAATCAACTTGCATCAAATTTCACACCCAAGTATCTGAATAACTTTTATGTGTGCTTATATCTGAAATTCTCTAATTCGAAAGCAGATTTCTTTTCCAGAGTTGGCACAACTTAACCACATCCCCCTGAAGTTTATCTTTACATATTTAAAAACACTGCAGGTTTAATACAGCAGTTATTAGTTATCTTCATGGCAACAGTTTGGAAACAATGGCAAATACTTTAGACTATATTAGGTTCTGTATTTAATAGTCTTTAATAGTACATGTGCAAGCACAGTTTTATTAAAGACAATTCAAAATACAAATAAACAAATCACATATAATCAACATTCTGATTTCTTCAAAAAGAGAAGTTTTTTTAAACTACTAGACAAATTCCATTTGTCATCTTTTAAAAATTTCAAGTATTAAATCAAAAAATCTAAGCTGAGACACATACTTTTGTCTTCTTACTTTACTTCTGTTTTATAGTTTGGCATTATTCTTTCTTGTAAATGAATAAAATGAAACTTATCAGTAATTGCCCAATTAAAGGAATGTAGGAAGTTATAATTTAATAGAACCACCTCCATTGTAATTATCAGGAAGTAAAAACTTGTAAATACCTTTTTAAGAAGTCTAGAATAATATATTAGTTATATATATTATTCATATGTATATGAATTAGTGTGATGGTACGTGATTAATAGAAATGATATTGACAAAAATATCTTATTTTCCTGAACTGTGTAAGTCTGATTATTAAAAACATATTCTTACCTTGGCATAGGTAAATTACCTTGACATAGGTAGAGAGTAACCTCAGAAAACCATTTAAAGAGACTGCTTTGTGCTCCAGTTAGTAATATGTTTTTAATAAAACACAGCTTAGTTCAGCGTCTGACAACTTTTATGCCTTTAACTTCATTCTAGTTAGTTAAGTATTTACATAAACATAGTACTGTTAATCAAAATATCTGGGTTTCAATGCATCACTATTAGTGAGCACTGCAGGACAGCAGTATTAATATATAAGCTTTGTTTAAAAAGCAAGACACATTCAAGTGTTAGTACAAATGCCTTAAAATGTGGACTCAATTTGTCTTCATGAGACATGATTGTTGCCACAAAACTAACAATATTTAAAATAAAATTCATAAAATTTGGGGCAAAGTAATTTTTGGTTGAAAAATTTCCCTGATGAAAGAAAAGCAGTAATAATTATAAATGCATAAATGGAAATTAGTTAAGAGTTAACTAGATTCAAATGTTACTGCAGTTAAAAAAAAACCTAATGTAAAACTGTTGTGGTTAGCAATAAAAATTATTACCTTAAAGATATTTTTTATTAAGATTTGTAAAACAGCAAGAAATTAGCTTAAAAGTGAGCCAGTTCCTAACTTTGGTAAGCCACTCTTCACCTGACAATTTATTTTGAAATTTGACATTATAGCTTTTGATTCCGATTGGGTCTGTTCTTGGAATTTAATTGGAACCTCAATTACTGACTCAGCAAAAAGAAAACAAGAAAACCACACAGAACAGAAATAAGCTGATATATATTTTAGTCTTTGCAATGAAAGTGGAAGTGAAAAATACGTATTTGGTAGTAATGATTAATATAAAGTAAAAATAGAATATATAACCCAAACTTTTTACTGTGGACAACTCAAGAATTGTATTTAGGAGCTTTATTAATGCAAGCAAGTAATGTTTTAAAAGCCCCATTTGAAGAAATATTTTTGCAAGCTAAAACTGTAACATGGCCTTTAAATCAAACCAATTTCTTTGCTTTTTCTGCCAAAATATCAATTATCTAACCTTCTGCCCCATGTCTTGTGACAGCTCAACACCAATTCTCTTGCATTTTTAAAGCTGAATACTTTTCCATCAAGTTGTAATCACATACCAGCTGTTTCCCTTGCTGCAATATTGAAAGTAAATGCACAATGCAGGGTGCCATCTACTGAAACATGAGCGCCCGGCTGACTAGTAAAAGGACAAGCAAGAGATATAATGGAGGGAGAATAACTCGCATTAGAATCCATGCAGTTCACAGCTCCACAGGAACTCTACTCGCAACACATGAAATTGTTTAATTGTTTCATTTGGTAGCAACTATAGCTGAGACCATAAAGTGAAATAAGGTACAGGGTGGAACATAAGAGAGTTAATAATTAAGACTTGTCAGAATCTCTACTTACACCCACTACTAAACATCCTACAGCTTGACTACTGCTTCTTTCCATGCTGTTCAAAAAGCCTATAACTGCTAGGAATACGTAAACCAAATGTATTAAGTATTTTTTTTTAATCTGAAAGAAAATCAAATGTTTGAAAGTTCTAATGAGATGCTTCTATTTATTTTAACATTTCTACACTTAGCATTTACCTTCAGAAATTAAACAAAACTTTTTTTCTTCCTAACAAAAAGGACTATTTCTGTGAAAGAACCTGAATCTGGAAGAAAGGATGGTAGGACTAGATTCATGGGCTATAAAGTCCTTGTGCTTCACAAACAGTAAAGAAGACACTTGATTACATTATTCATATGCAGGGATTATCTGAAAAATGTACAAGGATATCTGCTTAGTGTCAGGTTAGTAAACAAACCAAACACTACAGACCTCTGTACTGCTGAAACTAGAAATGTAACACAAGTAGGCTGAATGACAGTTTATTTTGAATATTTGGTGCAATTATCTACTTATGGAAAATTACACATTATTATTTGTACCTACACAAGTTTTAAAAAAATTATTTGCTGCCTGTAACTGACTTTAATAAAGCATTCATTAAAGCACTGATGTGAACAAGCTGTGCTTGAAGAGGACGAAGCAGGTAAAGCCATGCCACAGTATCACAAGGAAGCTTTAGCACAGTCACATTCGAAAATCATGTCCTTGAATACAGAACTTACATATTTTATTGAAAGCCTCAACTCTGGATAGTCATTAATTTTAAATGGATGCCTGATAACTTAAAACAGATTTGTATCTGCACATGTATGATAAAATGTGTGTTCACACATAATAAAATATTTGTTAATGCAAAGCAGTTACCTGCTGTGGTCCTCGGACAGCCTTTCCTGGGGAATCCAGTGAGGGAAAAGGTGCGTCAGGCGGGTCTTGAAGTGGGAACGTATTTACATAGAACACATTGTGGTCTCCAGCTGGCAAACACGGCGCTCTAAGATTTGAGGGGTTTGTTTTGTCAGTTGTTTTAAGGTTTTGTATAGCTGAAGTTATGGGGTCAATTCCCTGAATTTCAAATAAAGTTTCTTCTGTTTTAACAAAGTTTCCTGGGTTGTCTCTGACTTCCATATTAAATCGGTCCTGGCACACTGTCTCAGGTGTGGCAGGAGCAAGGATGCTCGGGGCCTCTGGAGTGCTATGTAGAAAAATAGAGTCATTGTCCATAGGCGGAAACTTGACATTGAATTTAGAAAGTGATTCAAAAGAGGTATCTTCCTCATCCCGGCCCAGTCCTCTTGGTGTGACAGCTGTGACGCACGACATACCTCTATTTATATCATCTTTAGCCTGGGGCTTAAACAGCGCTTCTTGTTTCTCTGTTTTATCAGTACACTGTATAGGCACAGAACACTGTGTGTCTGCAGGAAAACAGATACAAAAGGCAAATAGTCACATTCAAATCATTGAAAAAAGTGTTGAACCAGCTTTAAACAGAGGGTTATTATTTTTTCTATTGGCTTTTATAACAACTGAGGACAACTGGCATTTTTGTGTTTGCTATCGTCTTCCCTGAGGATAACAGCAGTCCCCTGCAGGTGAACTGAGCACACAGTGTACAGGCTGCAACCTAATTGCTTTGTCTTCTGCTGGGTTTTCCTCTGGAAGCTTAGCGTCTTGTTCTCAGCTAGACTGCTTTACACTTAAAACCACTCACAGCATATATGTTTAGTTACTTTGTAAAAGAAGCTACAACTGTAAGCTTACTTAGACAAATAAGTTTAAAAGGGAAATGCTTTATACATATACATATAAACGTATACATATGTAATACATATATATGTATGTATATATATAATTAGAGCAGTGTGCTACTGAATATAACTCTGGTCAGTTTAGTCACTGTCTACACTTAAGAGTTCATGGGAAAGAGTGGTGGTGTCAGGGTCAGGAAAGGAAAAGACAGTAGAGGTAAAAGAGGCTGACATTCTGGGATGCACTTTAAGGAATTAAATGTGAATATGGCTGAATGTGGTGGTACACACCTTTAGTCCCAGCACTTAGGAGGCAGAGGCAGGTGGATCTCTGTGAATTACAGCCAGCCTTGTCAACATAACAAGTTCAAGAACAGCCATGTCTATATAGAAAGACTGTCTAAAAAAAAAGAAAGAAAGAAAGAGAAGACTAACACTGTATTTGTAAGTCACTTTCTCATATTTAGAAAGGCCCTTTAACAAACAAGCAGATGTGAGGTGGGAACTAGAGTGTCTTTAGCTCATTCATCATTTCTTCAACACAATCTCTAAGCTTCAGTCAGATGCTGGCAAGGTGACTTCCAAGGAAACAGAGCTGGAGCTACAGAGACCACAGCAAATTCAATGGAGCTATGAGCTGTTAAGGGAAGACAAGAACCAGCAAATGCTGGTGTATGAGAGAAGCCAAGCAAAACAGAAGTGCAGACCATGAATTCAGAAAACACAATGTTAAGCTGGAAAGATAGCTCAGTGGCGAGAGTACCTATGCTCTTCCAGAGGACTGGAGTTTAGTTCCCAGAACTCACACTGGGTGGCTCATCGCACCCGTAATTGACCTTACATCTTTGGTCTTCATGGGTACCCACATTCATGCACATACCCACATACACAATTACAATTAAATCTTAAAAACAAAGCAACAAAGGCCACAGTGTAATAAAAGACCAGCAAGAGCTATAATACCAAACTAAACCAAACCACACCCAGCAATTATCAAAGTACTACCCTTGTTTATGATTCTGAGATACTGAAAAAACAAACAAGATTAGGCTTCACAATGTTATTTTAAGAAGCCAATGTGTTTTGTAGCATATCTGGTTGTTTGTTGCTGTCTTTGGAGATAGAGCCTCTTAAAGCTCAGGCTGGCCTGGAACTTACTATGTAGGTGAGGTGAGCATTCAACTGCTGATCCTCCTGACTCCACAACCCAGAGACTGGAATTGTAGGATGCAATACAATGTGTGCTGTAATGCGTTTTACTCAATGGATGAATAGTCATTAGTAAAGCCATACATTCCCAAATGAAGGTTTTACCAATGAAGCAGGCATCAGAGTTCAGGGTACACACAGCACCTTCCACAGTCTGTCTGTGTTAATAGGCACTCAGGAGATGCCAATCTATTTCTTTTCCTTTTATCACTGGGGTCTTAAGACACTTACATGCTGCCACAGCACATTCCAACACACAAAGCTTTCTGTTTGGATACAATGTGCAGTACAATGCCTCCACCTTCTTTGGTCCATTATGTACCATTACATACATATCTACTACATCTCTTCCTCAGACTGCCTCGGCATGGCACCCAGGTTGCCTCCACACTGTCATTCCTCCAGCTCCAGCCTTGCCAGTGCTATGATTATCACATTACCCATGCCTAGCTCTTTGCCTAACTCTTGCTTGACCTTCCCATCTTGATCTAGTCACTGATTCTCTGGATGGATTTCCCATGATGCTTAGGTGACTTGAGGATAGAACAATCTTATGCTAGCAAATAGACTCCATTTCCCCCATTAAAGCAGGTTTCTAGGACATCTAGAACCATGTTCTGCTCTCTATTTACCGAGGTCCCACCTAATGCTTGGCACACATATGATACTGTGTTCTTTTCCTCACAGGGTCTAGGATTATACTGTACATTTACTAGGTAGACTGTAACTGGGGACAGGATAGTAATTGAGACCAAACTCAATTGTTCCACTAGATTTCTTTGACCTTTGAGGTAGATAAAACCCCATTTATTCTCAAGTAGTCATTTTTCTTGGCAGTAGATTTGAGGGGTGGCAGGAAATGCTAGGAAACAGGAATAAAATTATGTAATACCTGAGAAAGAATACTTTCTCAAATGCTATTTAGGAGAACAGGGTAAATACTTTAGAATCTCCAGCTGCTGCTAATGGCAACGACTATTAACACTGATAGCACTTCCATGTGCCATGCACTGACTGTCGTATGTACATTAATTCACTTAATACTCAGAATAACGCCAACACAGGCACTATTATTATCCTTAATTTACATGTGAAGGAGGGGATATGGAGAGGTTAATTCCATGGCTACTTCCAAGGTAGAGTAGCTAGTGATGCTAAATCTGGCACTAGTCCCAGGTAGTCAACTCCAGAGTGCTCTCAGAACCATTATGATAAACTGGACAAGTTGGTTTCTACACAGGGAGGATTCCTCAAGCTGACAGAACTGTGCTTTGAATGACTTTCTTAACACTTGACCTAACCCCCCTTCAAAGAAAACAGAGAGACAGCAAGCAGTGGCAGTAAGTTGGCAGATATTTTCTTTTGGACTACTGAGTGGTATACAAGTGTAGTCAGATTAAAGGGACTTGAGCTAATCCCATGACTATTCCAAGCCCCAGCTTAGATAAAATGAAACAAAGTCCACGGAAATACCCGTCACCCAGTGCCACACCGACAGACAGCAGCCAGTGAGCACGCAGCTTTTGTAATTTGTTTGTTTCAATAACACTTAGTTTTGCAAGGAAAACAAGTAAAATGAAAAATTTTAGACTAGAAAAATGCACACATAGGCTGTTTAGACTGCTTTTGCAAATTATCATGAATGCTGACAAAAGAGTTGATGGTCGTCTACACCTCTAATCCTCTATTCTATTCTAATAGGCAACAAAACAGGACCCCACTTTTAGACTAGTTACTGTCCCATGAGGAGACATTTGCTTAAACATGTAGTTGCCCCCTTACCCTTCCTCACGGTTATCCCCCTGAGTGAGTGAGGAGAAGAGGCACGGTAAGGACACGGGTGTCTGGAGACCCTGCGCAGGTGTCTGTTTCTAAACTGTGTGCTCTTTCTTTCCCCCTAAGATATAGCCGTTGATGGTACAGAGCTATACCGTCAGGGCTCAGTGTTGAACATCTGGGCTTTGTTTGGAGCTAGCAAAGCTTTACTTGATTTACTGCAGATCTAAAACACTCCAAGAGTAATGGCTTACTTACTATCTGTGACACAGCTTCTATAAAGCACAAGAATAATGTTAGGAAACTGCTTTAGTGGGGAAAAAACTGAAGTTAAACACTCAGTGCTCAGGTTGACAGATACATACTAAGAGTTAGACTTAAGCAATTTAAAAATGGTCAAAGGATTAAGTAATTGATAATGGGTTATGTTCTCTGTGTAACAAAGAATATATCACTATTACAATGTTTTGATAAGATGTTGATGTTCAAAGAGCATGCTTATGAATTCTAGATACAGCAAGCCTATTTTCAGTGAAACTGCTTATTTTTATATCTTTAATCTGTGTAGAATGAACATTACAAAAATTAAAATGGAGAAATTAAAAGTTCTTTTGGAGAAGTCAGGAAGATACCAGGAGGGGAAACACAAGTTCTCTCTATCTATAAAGCCTGACTTCCTTTCCACTCACCACAAGGTCCAACTTCTCTGGAAATAGAAGTGCCAGCACTGGCAAAAAGAGAACCCACACTATCAATGATTTTAAAGCTACAATGTGAGAGCCGCAGAAAACAGGGATCTTTAATGAAAAATGTGCTCATCATCATTGTTGTCCCACCTCTCAGAGTGAAAACATGTAAATCATATTGCTTAGGAATTGCCTGTAGAATATCCTAAATCACAAGGGCAATAAGAGAATCCATAATTACAAATGATCATTTTGTTTTGTTTTGTTTACCGAAGTGTCCTGATGCTAGACTCAATTTCTGTTATTTTGTTACTAATATGTAACTACTGAAGCAACTACCAAGATGATAGCCTAGAGTTTAAAAAACAAGCAAGCAAGCAAGCAAGCAAATACTCCCCCTGCGTCCCCCCTGCGTGTCCCCTGCGTCCCCCCTGCGTCCCCCCACCCGCCCCCAGTCCCCTGCCCAAACACTGCACTAACCATGTGGCTCTGGCCTACATTTCTAACACTCGGGGCCTGACAAGTGGATTGCTGCAAGTTTGAGGCCTGCCTGGTTGACATGGTGAGTTCTATGTCTCAGACAGCAGGCTGAGACCCTACCTCAATAAAAACATGAACCCGACATGTGTGCAAAACAGATGTTCCCTAAGAGGTATTTTATACTCAATTTTTATTATCTGCTGCCAAGAGAACTAGGTCTACAAAAATGTGAATTCTACATTTTTATTCTTAGTTTTATTCTTAAACTAGATTATCAGAAACATTTCAGGCAGAATTTAGATTAAAAACTAATATGATATTATAATTGTCATTAGCTCATATATGTCAGTGTTGCTTTAAGGTCACTTACTGACACGTGAGTTAATGTTTAATATGACACCGAAGTAGAAAATATAGACATGTGTCCTGTATATCAAGATGGTACTTCTCATTAGTCTGATTGGTAATTAGGCTATTCTATTAAATCTATACAGCACCATATACAATGAAAATAATATAAAAAAATCAAGAATTCTATATTGTACATTATAGAATTTAATAGCATATATTTGTTAAAATATAAAGGGCAAGGTACAGATTCTTAGCCTTTCATAACCTAAATTTGTAGGTATTTTTATATTGCAAATTAAATCAGTTTCAACCAGTACAATAAAAATTGCTACAAGATAAATTAAATCTTCCCAGAATTTAATAGCATATATTTGTTTGAAATATAAGTGGCAAGGTGTATGTAGATTCTTCACTTTTCATAAGCCAAATTTGGAGGCACTTTTACACTGAAAATGAAATCAATTTCAACAAGTACAATTAAAATATTACAAGGTAAATTGAATCTTACCAGTTGCAATATCTGGTATATTAAGTTTGCTTAAGTGGTCTTTCTGTGCTTTTGCTAGCAAGCAAATCCTATGAAATTCTTCTTTAAGGTCCCAGAAAGTCTTCTCTATATTATCCCTAAAAACAAATCAATATTTTAAAATGTTATGGTTATACCTTCAAATGATTTTATATTGTAATTAACTATATATAGCATAGTTTTTATGGACCACAGAATTATTGGAAAGTGAAACATTAAAAATAAAATTTAACTTCAAAAAAATATCCTCAAACAATTCTAGTATTTGAAGAGCTAGGTACAAAGCAAATAGTAAAAGTTCATAAGTGCACCGCAGGTTAGTGAATCTACCCGTCCATACTTTGCTACAAGCCTCAGGTCAGCTCGCTGTAAACATCAGAACTAGAGTAGTAATTATTCCTCACTCTGGTTCATATCAGGAGTCACCCATGCCAAACAATACAGTTACAATACAAGGCTGTGGAGACGGGGAGACTGCAGAGGTCAGTGCTTTACATCTCGTGTACCTGGAGCCACGTGATATAGCTAGCTCATTTCCACACGCGGGTCTACTGCAGTAGTTAAGATCAACTATTTTTCTTTAATAATTGTTAAAAGTCTTAAACTATGCAAAATATTGCATATTGTAATATTTATTCATTTTGGGTTGGCAAAGAAGGCTCTAGAACCACCTTTCGTGATGCAAAGGGATGTTGAGATCCTTTGAGGTTTCTTTTCCAGAAGAAACTTCTTGTCTTCTCACCTTAAGATAAAAAGAAACGATGACACTGTATATGCCTCCAAACTACATGAGAAAGCACAATACAACACTCACCTACTTAAACCCAGCCACATCAGTGCATACATGCTCTCTCACACAGTACAGGAGGTTTTATGTATACATAAAAAATATGATAGGTCTTTTTTCTTTTTAAATGAGACCAAGAAAAGAAAATAGAAGTACACGATAGAAAGGGAGATAGAAAATACAAATTACTTCTAGTAACTTCTTTGATTACTATCTCTACTAATGGTAATTATAATAAAATTTCATACTCAGTTAAGAAGAAGTGCTAATCTGATCACTGAGCACCTCTATGCCCAGAAACTTAGTAGTGAAGAAATTTCGGACACTGTCCTTTGATAGTCACTAATAATGCCTATATATGTAAACCAATTCCATTGTCTCTTGTTACAGTTTTTTTAAAAATAAGAGTAAGCATGTGAGAGGTTTATCAAGATAATGTATTATGCATTTGGGTTGTTTGGCTACAAGTCCTTGCCTTTCACTCCCACCCTGTGGCCTACACTGGTATTACATATATTCTGACGCTGAAAACTGATTCCCCCAGAACACACTATGGTCATGCATTCTATGGTCCAGAGGAAAAACACAAAACCTCTAATCCTGACTGGCAAGCTATCTGAAGCCACAAGCAGACAAATTCTGAAATCTGAAGAAATCCCAGTATCATATACTTACAATTCAGTCCAAACTGTATAATTCTTAAATTCAAATTCAAACCATTTTTACATTTATTTATTTTGTGTGCAAATGCAGGAACAACTGGTGGGGATCTGTTCTCTCTTTGCCATCTGAGACCTGGGAATGAATCCAGGCTGCAGAGTTAGCAGTGAGTACCTGTACTCACTGGGCCATTTTGGCAGCCCAGTGTTGAGTAACTTTTGGTTTTATTCAATTAATGTCACTGCTAGCTATTAGCAAAATAAAGATTCAATTTTATTATTTTAATTATGTGTAGGGGTGTGTGTACATTCGTGCACATTTGTGCAGACGCCCATGGAGACCACAGGCCTCAGACACCCTGAAGGGCACTGAGAGCTCTTAACTGCTGAGCCATCTTTGCAGCCCCTGTACCCAAACTGCCACCATGACCTAATCAAACGTAAGTGACAAAGTCAAAGGAGAGGGCATCATGGGAACAGAATGCTTGATGGTTTAATGTTCAATTGTAAAAAGGGATTAGAACAAATAGAGTGGTTTCCTTTAAAAATTGCCACTAGAAATTTGCAGTAACTATTTTACTGGGAGCTAAAAGAACTAAAAAGAATGTTTAACCTGAAATTGAGGATAAAATAGAGAGAATTGCAATGACAACATCCTTCTTTCCAAAGTCTGGTTTTCCCATAACTAAGAGTGACTGATCTCATGTTGAGCGCATTAGAAGCACACCGGGACTGGGGAAGGCTGAAGGAAAAGGCAATACAGGAACGACACATTTTTGTTTGGCTTGGAATATGCCTGGTGCCAACCTTCTTTGATGTCTAGATTTGATAACTAGTGAAAAAATCATGGAGTGTACTGGTACAGGCAAAGGGGATTCAGGTGAGTCAGAAATTTCTATTAAGTAACTAAAAATGAAAATCTTTCAGTTTAGGATAAAAAAATAGAGCTTTTCTTAGTTTTGTTCTTCTTACCATGAAAGGGAAGGCATTGGCATGTCAAGTAGCACACTGTAATTTCTACCATTAACACTATGGCTGCTAATATGCTGCAAATCAACATTTTCCGCTTTGAGACAGGCATGGAGTCACTCTGTGGTCTGTAAGATTGCCCTGCCGTAGCTTCCAGAGGGCTGTGTTCACAGTTGTGTGCCAGCACCCGCAGCCTGCATTGGAAAACTTTAGAATCCGGAGCATTCAGTAAAGAATTTAAAAAGATACTTTAACATGGTAACTGGAAAATAGGAATGTAAGTGGATTTCTGAAGACCCTCTGAGGTAGTGTGTGGCTAGAATGGGCACAATGTGTTAATGCCATTTTCCACAGTACCAATGTAACAACTTTCTCAAGACAACTGTTTTTGTTGGAAGGGATTTAGGATTAATGTGGCCAATGATAACATTAACTCTTGTTCAACACTAACTTTCTTTTCCATGTTCTCCCTCCTGCCACTGCCCTCTCTCTCTGACAGGGTCTCCTATGTACCTTATGCTGTCTCACCCTCCTTGCTACAGGACCATGTGTATGTATGTACCAGTTTATCTTGCCTTAATGTCACCTTCCTTAACGGCGACTACATGTTTGCAGTGCATGTCAGAGAGAATGTTAACACTAGAAAGATATAACTTGTATTTTTTCCTTCCATTCTCAAATATTATTCAAGTGGATTTTATACTGTAAGAACCAAACTTATTGTATTTTCAAGTAAGGAAGCAAGAGAAATCGGAACTAATCATTCAACAAACAAATTTATTTTGAGGCATAATACAACAGAATGAACTATTTCAAGTTCCAGTTTGGAGTATGTAACTAGTGAAGTGATTGATAAGGTAAGTATTGCATGTCATATTCACTCTCCACGGGGATAAGCCCCAAGCTGAATCTATGAAGAGAACCCCGTCTGAGAGCTGAAAGATGTCCTTCTGTGAACTAAGATAGTTTACTGATCATCAATTAGTTTTTCAAAAGCAGGTATCATATAAAAATAGGCATGTCAGAAATAGGCAGCGTATTGGGCGATACTTAAAGAGGAAACAGACGCTAATACGCCATTATTCAAAAAGTCAGTTTATTCTTCATATCAAGATAATAAAAAATTGGGCTAGGCATGTGGCTCAATGGTGGAATACTTGCTAGCATGCCTGAGACACAGGGAGTGTTCCTTACTGCACACACACACACACACACACACACACACACACACTCACACACAAAGCCAAAAAGATAACTGAAAATGTTTTTGTGTTGCCTTTTAAAACATACTAGGCATAAGATAGGAACCCCTCTGAGAAAGCAATGCAAACTGAGCCATGCCTATAATCCCAGCACTTGGGAAGCTGAGGTAGGAAGATCTTGAGTCAAGGCTAACCCGAGCCCTGTATAGAGACCTCAGAGCAACATGACAGGAATTGCTAAGTATGTCACCAAGAACTTATCAAGATCCTCCTGCCTCAGTTTCCCAAGTGCTAGGATTGTAGACAGGCTCAGTTTACACTTTGAGGCAAGTCCTATCTTTTTTTATAGCTGGTATAATCTCTTATATTTAAGTAACTTAAACCTCAAAAGGCTAATTTTTATTAATTCTATTATTTACTTTTTTTTGTTTGTTTTGTTTTGTTTTTTGTTATTCGAGACAGGGTTTCTCTGTGTAGCCCAGGCTGTCCTGGAGCTCACTTTGTAGACCAGGCTGGCCTCAAACTCAGAAATCCACCTGACTCTGCCTCCCAAGTGCTGGGATTGAAGGTGTGCACCAACAGCACCCAGTTCTATTATTTACTTTTATTAATTTATTTTGTCATTGTTGGAGATTAAGTCCATGACCTCAAAACATTCTAGGCAAGTACTTTATCAATGAGATGTATCTCCAGTCCTAGAAATTAATTTTAAATTAATTTAAATTAATTTTAAATAAAGGAGATATATTTTCAGTAGCATATATAGCAATGTCTGGCATGTTATGTCAGTCTAGCATGAAGTATTCTCTCTAAACTTTAGTTGGGATTCTTGCATGTAAAAATGATGTTTACTTTGGGTGCTCAGGCAACTCAGTGGAGTCAATACTAATTCACATCATTTCTGAATTATGTTTAAGAGGAGAGGATTTAAAAAGAATAGAAAAAAAAAAAGAACTGTGCCTTAAAAAAAAAAAAAAAGGGTCAACTTGGGACTGGCTATGCAGACCAGGCTGACCTTCAGTTCCCAGGGAGGAACCCATCTACCTTCACCCGAGTGCAGGATAGGTTCATCTTAGAGAGCTTCACTAACAATGCAAATCAAGAGACACAAGGGAAGAGGACAGGTTGGTAAGGAGTGAAAAGCTGTGAAGTTCTAAGTGTGAGCCAGGTAAACTCAGCACCAAAAACCAAAACATGAGTAGCGGTGAAAGAAACAGAAAACATGGGGTTCACGTTCATGTAGCTTTTTGGAACTTAAACAAATATTAAAAGACCAACTGAGTCTGGATATTTCTATATGAGCTTTAGACATAGTGAGACAGAATTCATAGCAACATCAAGTATCAGATTAAACTGAACTAAGGAGAAAGAAAAAACAAGAGGATTAAGATCCTAGAAAATAGGATCAAGAAAAAATACAGAAGTAAATGGGATAATGTAAGTATATATAAGAATAGGGAAATTGTAGTTAATCTACAAACATTTCAGTACATGAAAGATCTATGGTTCTTTCACCCTTGTTAACATTCCTGAAAATAAAGCACGCAAGAGGAACAAAATACCAGGAGTCTGGTCTGTTCTACATGAGAGAGTGTGCTCTGCAAACCCTGCCAGTGTGGGAACAACTCCAGGGCAAAACGGGATTCATCCCAGTGTTCTGGAGGAAATGGCAAGAAAATAAACAATATAAAAATAAAATTAAACACCCTAATTACTTCCAACTTCTTTACAGGGTTCTGGTATAATATAAACCCACCAAAAATATCTACCAATTCAATATACAATAAAAATACACTTAAAAAAGTAAAAAATATTTCATCTGTATATAACTAATATGACTACAAATATACTAACATAACCTTGGAGATCAAAACTTCTCAATTAACCTATCTTTTACATCCTTCACTTTCCATTATATTTATCTTTCTGAATTTATTTTATTTAACAATATTGTATTATATATGTGTATAGGTATTTTGCCTATATGTGTGTCTATGTAACACATCTGTACCTGGTGCCCTTGGATTAGACCATTGGATGTCTCTGAAACTAGAATTACAAACAAGTTGTAAGCTGCCATGTGAGAGCTGGGAATTGAATCCAGTTCTTCTCTCTAGCCCCTAATTTACCTCTTAAGATGTATAGATATTTATTCCTGGGAGGGAATTCTCATGCAAAATAGAAACCACATAACTTAACCATTTTAAATAAGGTTTCTCATACCTCTTTCCCAAATACGGCCTTTAAATTAAACAGATCTGGGAAAACCCTTTAACTATAATTTAATGTACACAGTACTGTGATGCTCACTCTTCAATGTTACTTTGACTGGATCTCGAATCACCATGGAAACACAACCCTGGTGCGGCTATTAGGGTGTTTTCAGAAAAGTAAGGAGGAAAGAGTCACCTTAAATGTGTCCTCCCACCTCATGGGCTGAGCAGAGTCTGGAGGCAAAGTGGAAGGAAGAGCACGGCACTTGGCAGCTTCCTCCCTGAGTGTGGACGCAATGAGACTGCACCAGATATACATGTGCTGCACTTCCAGGCAAAGCACACAAGCACAGCATAACCTGCGCTTAAAGACCTGACTCTATAGTTTGTGAATTAAGTTTTTAAAAACTGTATTATGTAAAAGAAACAAAAATCACAGAGTTGATGTTTTATTCTGCTATTAATGTGAAATGTAGATGAGATGCATATTCCTATATTTCTAATATTCCTATATTTCTTTTATCTGGATAAATAAAACCCTTGATACAGTAATAAAAGATGCCAACTCTTTTGGTAGAAATAGGTTTTTTTTTTTTTATTTTACATTTAATTAAACCATACGCAAGATACAAAAAAACAAAACAAAAATCTTTTAAAAATTTGAAATGAGAATATAGAAATATGATTAATGGGAAAAAAAACCTTTCAGGGTGAGTCTGTTGTCATAACATAGCAAGTCTGCCTAAGTAAGCAGCAGAGTTCAGAGTGTAGTGCATTAGATACAAATGAAAAATTAGGTGAGTCTTCCCCTACTCAACCTCCAAATTCTAGCAATGTCATGGAAGGGATTACAAAGCCAGCATAAAATTGTCAAAATACCACATTGGGAAAAGGGCTGGAGATCCCATGGTTAAGCAAATCTAAGTGTTTTGTTTTTGTTTTGTTTTGTTGCTATTGATTTCTGATCCACATACATTCTCTCTTTTAAAATTTTATTGCACCAATTTATACATTGTGTGTGGTGATAATGGGGCATTCTTACCATTGCAATCCTCTCTTTTCACCATGTGGGTCCCCAGGACCAAACTCAGGTTATCAGAACTGGAGGAAGTACCTTCGTCCCGAGAGCTACCTTGCTCTTCTGTTACCTCCATTCTTCAATCCAGCCTGTGACTGGTAAGCATGTCCTTTAGCTCTGAGCTATGCACCCCAAGTCTCCACAGTTTTAACAGATTACAGTAAAAAAAAAATCAGCATTTGCTATGTACTTAGTACAATGGATACAGATAAACAACTGGCAATAATTTGTAAATATCATTTAATATATATTAATATTTATCCAATAAATGTGAAAAGGAATAATGAGGAAAATGGTGATATTCATGTATTCTTGAAGCTGATAAAATGTTTGAATATTCTCAGTATTTCTCTTACTGACAAAAAGGTAACATGATTTTTAAGAGGAAATTACAATCTATCTAAAGCACTGCGTCTCAGCATAGAGTTCAAGATCTCTGTGAATCCCAAGATCCTTTCAAGATGTCTGCACTTGGAGAGGTGTCTGTCATAGGCCCTTAGTGTCCTTGCACATGACATGAATATAAGGGTCTGACTATTCTTTATGTGGCCGTTTTTTCAGGACTGCTATGTTTACAGACAGTCAACTTGAAAGACCAGATAGTTCCTCAAAGATCCAGCTAACCTGGTGCTTGTTGTGAAGCGCAGGACTCCCTAGGCTACAGGTTCCTTTCCACTCACGTAAGTATGGGCATCCATCTGAGGTCTCTGTAAGCTCCGCCTGCCCAGGTGGGGGCAAGGCAAATAGATTCCTTACTGCTCTCTATGCTATGGCTAGTACAGACGGTTTTCTTTGACATTGTCTATGTTTCCTTTTGGCATCTGCAATATGGTTAATGATATTCTCACAGTAGTATTAAGATGGTATGTGCAGTGTTTACTGAACTGGCATTTACACTGATTGCACAAAAAGTAGCTGTAAGTGAAGCTTCTGATGTGTCTTGAAGTGCAAGGATTGTCTTGGGGAGACTTGCATAATGCTTTAGTTGTGAGATGAACTAGTCACTTTTTAAAAAGAATGCTATTTTCACTTCAAAGAATGAATGACATGCAGGCTACGGTTATTCAGACATTTTTCTCAAAAGCAAATGAAGCTAGCCTGTCACTTTAAGGAAAACAAGTGACAAGACTTGTTGCCAATGATAAAATTTGAGCTTTCAAGTGAGAATTAAAATTTTGGAAAAGTTGTACCTGTTATAGTAAGCTTGACAGCTGCCCAATACTTAAAAGGTTTATGTGGTGAGCTTGGTGATGACATTAAATTCAATTTTTAAATATCATCTAATAAGTCAACACTTGGAAGATCTATAATCTATACAATTCAGCAAGCCAATAATCAACTATCTAACTCATTATGTTAAAATCATACGTAAGTAAAAAGACAGTCAAAATGTAAGATAGACCACTGGCAGTTAAGTAGGTGAGGAGTTCACTGATGTGGCTTCAGATGTCACATTGCAGCTAACAGTTACAAAACTGGGCCAGTGAGATGGCTGAGCAGGTAAAGGCACCTGTTACCACAACTACTGGAGTTTGCTCCCTGGGACCTACATGATAGAGAGACCAGAATCCTCCTACATGTTGTTCTCTGACCTCCATATCATTGCATTTATATGCACACAAATAAAAATTTAAAAAGTAGCTACCTGTTACTAAGTTTTGGTGTAGCATCAAAGAATAATACTCATAACAGCTAAGAGCTTTCCTGTTACAACCATGTTGTATATGTGGGGATGGATTCCTGGCATATAATTTAATAAAGAAAATATAAAACAAAACAATAATACAACAAATTAAATGTAGATGCATTCTAAAACACTGAAATATAATGTCTTTGCTAAGTGGTGTTGTTGTACACCTTTAGTCCCAGCACTTGGGAGGCATAGGCAGGTGGATCTCTGTGAGTTTGAGGCCAGTCTAATCTGTAGAGCTAGTTTCAGGACAGCCAAGGCTACACAAAGAAACCCTGTCCCCAGGGTGGGGGTGGGGTGGGGGAACACCACCAACGAAAAAACAAACCAAACCCAAACCTCCAAACCAAAAACCAGAATCAGTATCTTCCGAACAGATGTGGAGAGCTTTTAGGATGACAGATTTTAACATAATAGTAAGACAAATGAGGCTGCTGTGCGTATATGTGGGGTCTGTTCCTTACCTATTGAGGTTGTGAGGAACAAACAGCCTTTTCATGTTTTAAAGAATCCAAGGCTGGAAAGAATATGCCAACTCCATTTTGTAGTCTTTATAATTTAGAAAAAAGGGAGGGGCAGGATGTGGAAAATATGACAACTTGGAGACAAAAGGGGAGAAAAGTCAGCTATACTGAAAATACTCAATTTGCTTAAGTGTTAGGGAAGATGCGATTTCTATCTTTCTTTTTCTAAAAAGTATTACACACACACATATATATATATAAAATACATTTTTTTCTAAAATTCTTTCAATGTTAATATAAATTAATATGTATTAATTTAAACTTAAGGGACTTATTAGAAAGTTTTCCATATCAACATTTTTTTCTTAGATTTTGTGATATCTAATTTTGATAACTTTGGAAAAATTTAAAATTCTAATGAATGAAAATAAAACTGGTTGGGAGAAGGTAGAATGGGGCATTTGCTCCTACTGAAAAGGCAAGGATTCTTTTAATATGGTACATATAAAACACATTTTCCTTTAGTTTTCTATAAGCCCCAAGTTGGTATATACCGCTGTTTACTAAGCACAACTCCCATTTCTGTATATTAGAAGAGGGGAAGGCAAGTGAGCACTAACAGGACACAGGAGCAATGGTTTTAACATTTCAGTCAATTCCATTGCAAATTCTTAGAAAAGTTACATATAGTAGTATGCTTAGATGATATAAATTAGATATAACTTTACTATAGAAATACCTTTGTGATTAATGACTTGATGAAAAGTCTAAAATTTAAGTTTTATTTAAATGATAAATGTTAATTTGTTTAAATGTTTGTCATCTATCTGTATGTTATGCTCTCTTGATACAAAATCTGGACTATATATAATATACAGCAACTTAAACAAGAAAAAAGTGCAGTTTAAGAGACTAGCAACAGAAAATAATGCCTAAAGTAGTGAAGGAAGGCACAGGGCCCAGCACTTACCTACATATGCCTAAGTTGGAAATCAACCAGAAGTTCAGAGCTTGTCAATGCACACAGGGCAAGCATGAAGATGCCAGCCAAGACCTAGACCTGTTACCCTAATATTTTAAAAACCACAAAAGGCCAGGATGCTTAATGGTTGTGAGCTTCATACTGTCTTCAAGCACGACCCACAGAAAAACTGAAGGGATTTGTCTAGTTGTTTTCTGCCAGCTTGACATACACTAGAGTCATCTGGGAGGAGACACTCTCAAGGGTGGAGTTTCCTCCATCTGGCTGGCCTGCCTGTGGGGCATTTTCTTAGTGATTGATGTGGGAGGGTCCAACCCACTGTGGGTGATGCCACAAAAAAAAAAAAAAAAAAAAAAAAGCTACCTGAGCAAGCCACAGAGAATAAGTCAATAAGCAGCATTCCTCCACTGTCTCTGCTTCAGTTCCTGCCTCCAGGCTCCTCCCCTGAGCTGCTGCCTTGACTTCCCTTCAGGATGCACTGTAAGATGAAATAAATCCTTTCCTCTTCCAAGTTGCTTTTGGTCATGGTGTTTATCACAGCAAAAGAAAGCAAAGTAATAGAGAAGTTGGTACCAGGACTGTGACAAACTTTACCATGTTGTTTTTGGAAGAACTGTGGTAGCATTTGGAACTCTGAGCTGCAAAATGAGTGCTCAAAGCTTATAAGGAACTCAAATTCCATGCATGTGCACACACCAGGGGTGGGGAGTGGGGTGGGGTGGTAGGAAGGGAAGAGGGTGCATTTTTCACATAAATTAGTTTATTTATAAATATTTTCAATTTTAAAAGTTGTTTATAAAAATTAGAAACAATATGTAATGTTTTTTTAGTTCTCTATTCACTGTCCATTAACATCCTCTTTTATAACTTTTCAAATTCTTAAGATCATAGCTTATGGTATTTCTCCCTCTGAGCTTAAACCCAGGATTCAGGAAACGAATTGTCATCATCTGATGCTGGACTAATCCTCTCCCCTACCCCCTCTCCCCTACCCCCTGCATTTTCCTAAAAGACTAATCTACAATGCCTGTGATGCTTTAAAGACAGACTTTGATTCTTGCTCCTGGAAGGATTGACAACATACTTCTAAAGACCAGAATACTGTGGAAGTGAAGGTACGTGACGCTCATGACTAGGTCACAGAAAGCAGCTTGCACTTTACTCTTGGATCCCTTACTTTGAGGAGAGTTAGCTGCCAGGCTATGAGTAGACACCCATATGGCAAAGCCTTCTGCCAAAAGCTATGTGAGTGAGCCATCTTGGAAGTGCATCCTCCAACCAGTGAAGCCTTCAGTCTATAATCCTTGACTACTTTTGATTTCAGCAACATGAGAGGTTGTGAGCCACAACCACCCAGCTAAGTCACTCCTGAATTTCTGACACATAGAAATTGAGAAAATAATTTTTTTTTGTTTTATGATGTTAAGTTTCTGAGTAAGTTTTGAGTAACTAGTTATATGACAGTGTAAAACATATGTAACTACTGTGGTGAGCAAGATATGAAACTCAGTTATTAGAGTTGAACTATAGGCACATTCTTTCAACTCTGAAAAAGAATACTGAGTGTCATCTGATGATAAGACTTGATGTCTTGACCTCTTTATGTTCTTTTTAGAATGTCCTGCATACTTTCTGTATAAGAACAGCACAAACACAAGCGGAACTCTAAATATTATTGATTGGTTGAGTCACTACAGTACTGGAGACTGAAGCCAGAAAGCATACATACTAGGCAAGCACTCAGCCACAGAGCTACACCCCAACCCAAGTTGATGTTTCTTAAAGTCAAATTTTCTAAAATGGTCCCCCTGCCCCAACTACCTCTCATTCCTTTGCTTCATGTCTCATTTCTCTAGGTAGCCACACAAGTGCAATTTGCCAAAGTGTCCAAGAGCCTTTCCTCTCTGGCATATTCTAACAGGAATAGTCTAAAGAAAACTTATCTTCAAGCTACTCATCAGACACGAGGACAAAAGAACTGTAGGCGGGTAGCAGTAAATCCTTCTTTTACTGGTTAAAGGCGTTTTTGCTAACTTACTAATTCCTAGGGAAACAAAGACAACTTATTAGGAATATAACTTCTAGAAATGGTTTTATTTAATTGTTTTCTTTAAATATTATCAACATCTTAAAGTACACCTTAAAGTTTATCTATATCCTACCCATTCCTCCATGCCTTCCTACTTTCATCCTGCAGATTTTACAAAATAGGAAGTAAGTGTGGACTGCTTCATTTTGAAAAAAATCAAAACACCTAATATAACCATATATTTCAAAGTTCCATTCTTAGGTCACAATTTCTCATCTGTATTAGCTAAGAGTGAATTTATTTATAACGTATTCAGTACAGATCAATAAATATCAAATTCACAAGTAGATCAAAGACTCCAAATTTAAAACCCCAAACACTACAACTGCTAGAAGAAAGCATGGGCACACATAGACCTCTAGGACATAGGTATAGGAAAGAACTTTCTGAATGGGACTCCATTTGCCTAGAAATTAAGACCAATCAGTAATTGACGACTAGACCTCACAAAAGTAAGCAAGGGAAGAAGCCATCCACAGATAGGAGAGAATCTGCTAGTATCCATCTGACAGAGGACTAGCATACAGAGTATACAAAGAACTAACAGAACAAAGAGTCAAGAAAACAAATGACACGGTTGAAAAATAGGCTAGAGCTCTAAACATTTTTCAGTAGAAAAAATAAAGCTGGCTGAGACATACCTCAAAAATTGTTTATCATACTTGGAGATTAGAGAAATGCAAATTAAAACTACTTTGAGATTTCATCTTACCCGTTATAATGACTAAGATCAACGAAACAGCTGATAAATTCTGGTGAAGCTGTAGAGAAGAGGAACCCTCATTCGCTGTCAGTAGGGATGTAAATTATTAGAGTCATTCTGGAAGCCAGTTTGGGAAGTCCTTAACCATATGATCTGGTCTAACTCTTTGGCATGTGCCGAAAGGACTTGACATTCCCCTGCACAGGCACTTGCTCAGCAGTGTTCAGAGCAGTCCTAGTCACAATAGCCAGGAAATGGCAACAACCTAAATGGCCTTCAACAAAACAATGGATAATGAGAAGTGGCACACATACACGATGGCATACTCTTCAGCTCTAAGAAGGAACTCAGGATTTTCAGGTAAATGGGTAGACCTGCAAAAGATTATACTGAGTGAGACAACTCAGACCCAGAAAGACAAATACTCCATGCTCTCTGTCATCTGTGGTTCCTAGCAGCAAGTCCTCAGAAAGGAGTAGAAAACATGGAGTAACTACAGAAACCAAAAGAACCAAGGAACCACAGTGTGGGGGAGGTAACGGGGTAGCAGGATGCAGATGATGTGAAACAGGAAGAGGAGGCACAGGGAGTGGGTTGCACCTCCAACTGGGTGGGAGGGGGATGGTTAGTACAGAGGGAGGAGGAACAAGGAACACGTAACACCAAGATTGTTTGAGAAAGTATCAAGGAATTGTATTATTTTATATTTACCTAAGATTATACATGGTTCATAAGTATATGTGCACACACATAATATACATATTTATTGGAGGAAGCCAAGCCATTTGTGCTTGGCTCAAGAACCACGGACTAACAAAAAACCAAGAACCAGGTATAAGAAACCCTCCTTTTGATAGGCTGGTAAAGATCTGAAAGTCTCCTTCCTGTGGTTCCAGAATACACTATGAAAGATGTTACAAAGGAGATGTAATTAAACAGCTGCAATACGGATGAACCATGACAATAACCATCCTGATAAGACACACAGAAAGGTGCAATAAGTGGCACCCCCATATCAGTGGCAGTCAACAGTTGTCTAACAATCTTCTGACACAGAAATCAAGAAAATAATTTTTGTTTTTTATGCTGTTAATTTCTGAGTAACTTTAGAGAAACTAGTTACATGACAGTGTAAAGCATATGTAACTACTGTGGTGAACAAGATGGAAAATTCTCAAGGCCCACACAACAGGAGGGAAATCATGCCTGGTACTGGAAATCTATCTAGCTTCTGGGCTAGTGAGGTTTTGGGCCTTAGAAAATAATCTACTGTTGCTACCTTCTTAGACCAGAGTGATCCTCACAACAGTCTAAATCTATATTCAAGTGTAGCTCGCACCCCAAATCAAAAAAACTTCTCTTTACAGCAAATGGAAACCAACACCGAAAACCACACTGGACACAGTGCAGAGATTAACAGATGGATACAGCGACATCACTGTTCCTTCATCTATAGGAACAGAAAACCACACTGGACACACACAGTGCAGAGATTAACAGATGGATACAGCGACATCACTGTTCTTTCATCTATAGGAAGCATAATGGAAGAGAGGAGAAAATTTTGAGAACCAGAATACCAGGAGGTCGGTAAGAAAACTTTAAGAGCCAGAATACCAAGAATTCAGGTGTGAAACATCTCTCCTAGAAATGGCTGCATAAACAAGACCAGAACAATGGCAGTATCAATGGACATTAACTTGGGAGGGAAATCTCTTGGGGTCCCACCCCTAGACAAAGAACACGCAGTGACTACTGAGAGAGGGATCATTTGTCTCTCTCAGTGATAAGCACCCTTATTGGTTGTCCAAAACCAAATGGTCAACCCTGAAACCACATATATACAAACAGCAAAAATGACACACACACACACACACACACACACACACACACACACACACACACACACACACACATACACACACTGTAATAATAATCAAGAAAAAAGAGGTTATCAACTTGAGAAAGGGGAGCCTGTGAGGGGCTCAGGGGAGGGTAGCTGGAAAGGGCTGGAGGGAGAAACAGGGAGGGAAAGGGATGAAGTCACATTTTAATTAAAAACACTTTAAAAAGAAAAATAAGTATGAATGTAAAAAGAATAGATTTCTTGTCTAAACATTCAGTTTCTGCTAGCCCTTTGGATTGAAGATAACATAAAAGAAAAAGAGAAATTTAAAATGTAGTTTAATTTATTTCTATTAAATGCTTACAACATAAGAAATGAAATTCATGAGCTATTCAAAGAATTAAAATATGGCTATGACATAAATCTCACTAGTGTCACTGACAAGGATAATGATAAGTCACTGAATTTATAATTATTCCTTACCCAGAGTTTATTTCTTTAGACCTTGTTCCATGGTCTGTCCACAAATACAGTACAATTGGTGCAGCATTATTAATTCTTTGGAAATAAGCTAGCCAAGCAAAGAAAGTTGAAGGAAAAAATAGAAAACAATTTAAACGTAGGATTATTTTTCTATAGTACTATTTAACTCAGTTTAGAGTTTTATTACTTTATTAAAACTTATACTTCATTA
The DNA here is from genome assembly GCF_978045245.1 of Mus caroli. Taxonomy (NCBI): domain Eukaryota; kingdom Metazoa; phylum Chordata; class Mammalia; order Rodentia; family Muridae; genus Mus; species Mus caroli. The sequence goes on from NW_028227257.1 coordinate 119,083,152, forward strand.
AGTGCTTATGATACGAGGGGGATGGGAAACTAGTAGGAAGCCTGGAGAGATGGCTCAGCAGAACTCTTATGTGTCACTGTGAGGACTGGAGTTCTGGTCTTAGTACTCAATAGCAAGCAGAGTGCCTGTATCTATCTATAACCCCAACACTAAGGGAGGTGGAGACAGGATGGCTAGGACTTGTTGACTTTCAACCTAGAAGAAAATGCACATCCCAGATCCAGCGAACACTCCACTTCTGGGGCTGGGGGGATGGTTCAATAGTTAAACTCATTTGTTGCTCTTTCAGAGGACCCAAGTTTGATTCCCAGCACCTACACAGTAGTTTTGACTTCCATGGACAGCAGGCACACATGTGGTACATATGAAGGCATGCAGGCAAAACACTCACAAGCATAAAACTCACAAATAAACTTTGAAAAGACCAAGCCTCAAATGAATAGGTAGAGAGTGATAGTGGAGGACACTTGGTACTCTCTCCTAGTTCTGTGAGCATGTAACAGGCACATATACCCACACATACTGTACTAACATACAGACACACACCAACAAATAAATCTTTAAAAAACACTAGGAAATATGAAGCTTAAGGGTTATCTTAAATATAAGTAACGCTATTTAGGAGGATATATCATGTTTGCAGATAGAGAACTTTGTTTAGAATTCTAGTGGTAGGGGGCTGGAGAAAGATGGCTCATTAGTAAATTGTGTATACCGTTCTTGCAGAGGACCTGAGATTGGTCCCTAGCACCTTCTCTACATAGCTCACAAGCAACTGTGACCCCAGTTCAAGGTGATTTACTGCATTTGGCCTCCATGAGCATCTGCTTACATGTGCACACATCCACATGTAGGCACACAGACATACATAATTAAAAATAACACGATCGAGGCCAGAGCACGATTAAGTGGTGAAGAGCACTTACTGCTTTTATCCGGAACCTGGGTTTAATTCCCAACACCCACAAGGTGCTCACGACTATTTGTAATTAGTTCTAGGAGATCTGATACATCTTCTGACCTCTGAAGGCATTGCACGCATATGGTGCACACATAAAATTCATTAAAAAAAACTCTTTAAAAAAATTTCAGTGGTGAGTCATTGCCTCAGGAAGAAAAAATGAAATATATTGTATATCAGCATTTAAATGCTACTTTCTGAAGAATCAATGTTAGGGGTGAAAAAATATATTGTCTGCCTTCTTCCCATGTTTTACCCATTCAAACTGTGTGAGCATATAAACTAGATAATCTATAACTCTGTGAAGTCTGACCGCTTAAAAGGGAGACTGACAGCACTTCCTACCTTTGATTGCTTATCTCTCAGTGTGCCTAGTTTCACTTTATCATGTGGTTCATCAAGGGTCAAATTGTTCTTCCTTCTCTCACTGTCTTCAAGCAAAGGTACATAGCCATAACTGTTATCTGCAAGACAAAACACTTGTACATCAGTAGAAAGCCCTGGAAAAAATAATTATAATAAAAATAAAGACAGACTTGGTGGCCCAAGCCTTTGATCCCAGCACTCTGGGAAGCAGAGAGAGGCAGATCTCTGTGAGTTTGAGCCCAGCTTGGCCTACATAGTAAGTTCCAGGACAGCCAGGGCGACGTGGTGAGACCTTGTCTCAAACAAAACAAAACAACAACAAAACAACAAAACAACAACAACAACAAACCAACCAACCAACCAACCAACCAAAAAACAAAAACACAATCTCAGTAATTTCAAAGAATATATTTTAAGTTCTAGTTTTATAATTTGTGTAATATTTACCATGGTAAGTTGCCTACTTATTAAGTTCTTCTTACCACTAAACACTTATTTTCCCATAAGATTTTTTGTTTGTTTGTTTTGTTTTTTCAACACAGGGTTTCTCTGTTATAGCCCTGGCTGTCCTGGAACTCACTTTGTAGACCAGGCTGGCCTTGAACTCAGAATTAGCAACCCAGGATTCCAGCCTACAAAATATTTGAACATCCACTTCCTCATCTCCTCTAAGTTTCAATTAAACAAGCATAATGTATAGCTGTGCTATGATTCTTGCTGGTACTATGATTCTTATCTCAAGATAAAAAAGAAATACTTAGGTTTTATCTTTTCTCTAAAGTTACCAGAAATATATAAAAAGAAAAGAAACGAGTACCTCGACTAGAATCCACAAGAAGTAGCTGTGATTTCAGCCTGTCAATTAGGGTTTGTTGAAATGACAGCTGTTCCTGTTGCTCGCGTATTCTTTGTTCATAGTTCTCAGTCTGCTGACAAAAAAAAAAAACAAAAAACAAAAAACAAAACCCAGTTAGCCTGATCCTCACTGACAGATGCTTTACTTCTATTAATAAGCACAGAAGCTTCCTATCCGACCCAGGTAACTGAACAATCTATTCATGAGTTACTGACTCCATTATAGTTAGTATCAGTGACTTAAAACACTTAGAGCAATAGACAACTTTTAAAAAAAATATCTTATTTAAAGAAATTCCAGTCAACAGTTTGACACTATTTTTTTTTTTTTGGTCTTTCAGTAAAGATAAAAATTATAATTTGAAATTTAATACTTGTAAATAAGAAAAAAGCATGAATGATAAAGTATGTGCTACATTAAAGTTATGTTTTAAAAATACAAACCAGTCTTAAAACAAAATTTTATGTCTTAAACACTGAATTTAATTTTTAGAGTATATAAATCCATGGAATAAGTACCCAGACGTAAAGATTATAAAAGCCAAAGAAACAAATATAAATTCTAAAACTTTTGTGGCCAGATACGAGAACAACAAGGTTAATTTTTATTATATAAAAACTCTACTTACAGATTTTAAGAGGCATAATCCTCTCATACTTTCATTTGATCTTGCTATTTTATTATGACTATGAAAACTAAACAATGAAAATGACATGGATTAGACATACAGATATGCCAACCTTCAAAAAAAAATCTCAACGTGTCAGATCACAGTTACCTAATGAGTACATTCTCATTCTTTTTTTTTTTTTTTTTTTTTTGGTTTTCGAGACAGGGTTTCTCTGTGTAGTCCTGGCTGTCCTGGAACTCACTCTGTAGACCAGGCTGGCCTTGAACTCAGAAATCCACCTGCCTCTGCCTCCCGAGTGCTGGGATTAAAGGCGTGCGCCACCACCGCCTGGCTAATGAGTACATTCTTAAGAGCTGCACTAAGAAAGCACACAGAGTATGAAAGTCTCTGATACTTTCTACAAATGACTAAATGTAAATTTCTCAAAACATGAAAAGGGTTCTAATAATTATAGCAACATTTGTTATATACTAGATGTTTGAGCTTTTTAATTGATTAAAACTAAAGTTCACAATTAATGAAGTTGTATTATTTTCAGGTCCCAAGTAAGCCTAAAGTTCCTTATAAATCAAAGATCTGTTCCTTATGTCTCAAATATAAATAAAAGAAATAAAAAAAAACCCACTATATTTACTCAAATAAAAGACAGACTTTCATACATAGGACACTTGTAACTGAGAAAGTGGGTAAGTAACCTGACTGGCATGTTAGCTTTGTATGTTACCTGGGAGCAGTCTTACATAACTTGACATTCCCCACAGAGCTTCACAAACAATGTTAAATATATGCTGATTATTATAAACAGAAGAAAGATTCAAGGAGAAGTCTCAGCCTTAGAGAATTCAAGCTCTAGGTTATCAAGCCCTAGATCCCAACAAAGTCTAATACAGAGCCATGTTTCTCTTATTCTATACACACTGGCACCCAAACTGCTGGAAAAGTGGGTAGACTGACTACAAGAAAGAGGCAAATGTATCAGCTAACTCCTAACACCTTCAAGTGTCTGGGCTATCTCTGCTCTCTCAGGTGGGAGAATCAGCAAAATACTAGGTCTTCCCTACGTGCTTTATGCATTTACAACATTTGTGTTTCAAAGACCTTAAAATTCTTTATAACATAAACAAGTAATTTTAGTTATTACCCATTTTCCCACTATATCTGGATAGGTGCATACATCCTTGAGCAAGTAACCAGGTTAAAAAAAAAAAAACCCTAGCAAATTAGAGATAGGTTAAGAATAAGTGTTGAAATTATTCAACTCTCAGGCCATTCTTCATCTATTATGCACACTTCCCAACTTCCGTGAAGAAACCAAAACACCATGTATGTTCATTTGGAACCAACTCAGAGCACTTCTGCCAATTAATTTTCATCTTCTTCTCTCCAGCCTAAACACTTCAGCACATCTGTCTATATCATATTATAACAAATAATGCTGAAACGTATTAAATAGCTAGGAAAGTTAATATATCAGCGGCCATTTCACATAAAAGCCTTGAGATGTTTCTTGAATCAAATGATAATGTATTATAAAGCCAAGGCAAAAATCTTTTTACATAAAAATTAATATGCTGAAAGTGTACTTGGGCATACAGTGGAACTGTGGTTCATGTTCTTCTGGACTTTTCATGGGTTTATGGTTTTCTAATCTGTCTACATGTCTGACAGGCAGGGACTATTTGTTTCTGTAATCTCTAGTGTCACAGAGAGTCTGGCATATACTGAGATGTTCAGTGTATATTAGTTGAATAACACGCTAATTAAATTGTTAATGAAATATCTAAGAAATTGATGTGCCTTCAAAAATGACCTGAAGAAATGGAGGGGTAAATGGCCTTGCTTTTGATGCTTGAAACTAAGTAAAACATGTTTACTTTTTTTTTTTTAAGTCAAAAGATTATGTTCACTGCAAATAAACAAACAAATAGCATAAAATGTTTTTTTAAAAAAAAATCAGAAAATTGATGCACAGTCACATTATTTTAAACGCTACTACAATTACAAAGCAAGTGCATTCCAGTACTATCAAAGACCCCACAAACAGAAAACTCACTAACAACCACATTGAAAATGTACAACAGTAATGTCTTGTCAACACTTCTGTACAGAGCACAGACATGACAGCTAAAACAGACAGAAGAGAAGATGCTTTTGACAGCCAGTGTGTGTGAATGATTCTTTGAGTCAGATGGCAGCAACAAGTTACCAACTAGGAGATCTGCATGACAACTAACCATCCATCTGTATCAAACACCATCTGGCCAAGATGACTCTGGCTTCTGTGTACTTGACACTCTTTCTAATTCCAAAGACTAGCAAAACAAGTGGTCTATCAGAGTCTAAGAAGTAAACAGGTATATAGGCACTTGTGTCATAAAGGGTTGTGTGTTCTTTCTTAGTGTTCAGCAACAAAGTAGTATGATGGAGATCAAATACATAGTAGTACATACCATCAATTTATCAAAAAGGGTCATTGAAATATTCTATAGACTATCATGAATAAAGCAAAAGCCTCATCCTAAGAATTATTCTGAAGCTGGAGAGCTGGGTCAGCAGTTAAGAGGAAATGCTGCTCTTGCAGAGGACTTGGATTAGGTTCCCAGCATTCACAGGGAAGTTCACAACCATCTGCATTGCTAGTTCCAGGGGATCCAATGCCCTCTTCAGGTCTCTGTAGGCATCAGCATGCACTTGATGCACAGGCACATATGCAGGCAGAACATTCATTCACATGAAATGAAAATAAATTAAAAAGAAGTGTTCTTTTTTTAGAGCATTTTTTCAGTCCATTCTCCTCGAAGCTAAGATACCATATTTCCAATAATTTTGGACATACAGCTGTTCAAGTTTTCATGAGTTTCATAAATATTAAGATTGGGTTCTGTTAATTGAATTTTTTCTTGTTGCAGACATTGGATGCTCTAATTTTTCATATTTTCTAAGATGCTTACTTCTTATATTGGGAGAAAAATTTAAATTTCCTTAAATCATCTATAATATTCTACACTGGTCAAATATTATTTCTCATCTTGAAGAACTAATCCCAACATTCTGAGAAAGTACAATGGATTTCTTCCAGTGATTTTTTACTAGGGAATTTAATAAGTGTTGGGTGGATAAAACAAGCTTTCAATGTAAAAACATTTAAAACTGATCCAAGATTAGTAGATATGAGATCTTTATTGAAGGCGCTGCTTGTATAAAAATCTCTCAACAGGGAGCTCCACAGTTCATGAAGGAAAATAAATATTATTTATACCAAAATATAGCAGTTTAGACAAAAGATAATACTTTATACACAATCTATTTTTTAAATCCACCATAAAACTTTGGTAAACGAAGTTATCAATTTTACTTTCTTTTTTTTTTTTCTTTTTCTTTTTTTCTTTTTTTTTTGGTTTTTCGAGACAGGGTTTCTTTGTATAGCCCTGGCTGTCCTGGAACTCACTTTGTAGACCAGGCTGGCCTCGAACTCAGAAATCTGCCCATGGGATTGAAGGCGTGCGCCACCACCGCCCAACTACTTTCTTTTTAAAAATGTACAAGATAATATATTTTGTCTTACATGTAGCTCTTTCTTCAATCATTCTTTGTGTATTATTTTAATAAGCTTCCCACTCACCATTGACTAGAAACTAGGACTTAACTAGGATCCACTGAGCTGGAAAAATCAGATTATCAATTTGACTATCTACTGCTAGTACTGTCATTTCTCAGCATAGTAAATGGTAATGCAGGTTGGGATGGGGTTGGGGGAGGGGGAAGGTTTACTCAATGCCAAGAGTTATAACAAACATCCCACTCAGCTGAAGCTCAGACTTCCTCTGGGCCATTTGGGCTTCTGATGCCCTTAAGCAAACAGGTTAAGAAAGGAGTAACAGTGTTAGGCAGGGCGATTGATCCAATCACAACATGGGAAAATTGGATTCTCCAAAATGGAGGTAAGAAAGATTGTCTCGAGTACAGGAGATCCTTTAGGGTGTCTCAAGGTGCTATCATGTCTTGTGATTAAAATCAACAAGAAACTACAACAGCCCCTTCAGCAATGAAGGTATGGAACACTTCTTCAGGAAAAGAGCCAAGAGCTGTTGAGGTGCTTACCAAGGGTGGAGGAAATACAGAATGGGTAGTAGAGGAAGGTAGTTATAAATACCAGCTAAGGCCATGTGACTAGTTGTAGAAATGAGGATAATAGTTGACATGAGTGCTTCTGTCACATTTTGTAAAGAATGCGTTTGTATAGATATTTGTATTTTTTACTCAATTTCTTTATTATGTTATGTAACATCAATTAAGAAAATATCAATGGCTATCACATTTGAGATACTCATAAGTTTGAGAAGGTCCCGTGAGAAACATGGCCACCTATTCTAATTTGTAAGAAGTTGTTGTTGCGGATAGGCCTGGTGCTGTTCTTGTGAACCATCTCCTAATGAATAAAGCAGCCAATACTGGGTGAGTAGGCGGGACTTCCGGGTTGGACGGCGGAAGAGAGGAAGCAGAAGAGAGTAGTCCACAGAGGCCCTTTGTACAGAGTGGTACCCATGATAAAGAGCTCCTTTGCTGCAGCTGAGTTAGCACTAGCTGTTACAAAATGATTTCTTTTTGTAGTATACTCTCTGCACTGCAGAATATCTGTGATTAAAAACAAATCAAGACAACCCTCTTCCGTTCAGAAAAGCACCGGGGCAGCTGGGGCGCAGGGTCCACTGACACTCGCCAGCTACCCACAACACCCGCCACAGGATCTTAAGACTTCTGGTGAGTGGAGCACAGCTTCTGATCCAATCCAATTGCGCGGGACCTGAGACTGCATTAGTTAGGGAAGCAGAAACCGGCCTGAGTAGGGCCACAGGCCTCATCCGGCCGGATCAGCGCCAGGGTAGCGGGAGCGCAGGGTTGCCTGACACCCGCCAGCTACCCACAACCCCCGCCACAGGATTTTGGGACTGCTGGTGAGTGGAACACAGCTTCTGCTCCAGTCCAATCACGCGGGACCTGAGACTGCTCTGGTTGGGGAGAGAGAAATCCGGCCTACATAGGGCCACAACCCTCTTCCAGTCAGAAAAGCACCGGGGAAGCTGGGGCGCAGGGTCAGCTGACACTCGCCAGCTACCCACAACACCCACCACAGGATCTTAAGACTTCTGGTGAGTGGAGCACAGCTTCTGCTCCAATCCAATTGCGTGGGACCTGAGACTGCATTAGTTAGGGAAGCAGAAACCGGCCTGAGTAGGGCCACAGGCCTCATCCGGCCGGATCAGCGCCGGGGTAGCGGGAGAGCAGGGTTGCCTGACACCCGCCAGCTACCCACGACCCCCGCCGCAGGATTTTGGGACTGCTGGTGAGTGGAACACAGCTTCTGCTCCAATCTTTAAACAGTGACAATGATAACAACTAACCCCAGAGATTACCAGATGGCGAAAGGTAAACGTAATAATCTTACTAACAGAAACCAAGACCACTCACCATCATCAGAACCCAGCACCCCCACTTCGCCCAGTCCAGGGCACCCCAACACACCGGAAAAGCTAGACACGGATTTAAAAGCATATCTCCTGATGATGATAGAGGACTTCAAGAAGGACTTTAATAACACACTTAAAGAAATGCAGGAGAACATTGCTAAACAGGCAGAAGACAATAAAGAGGAAGCACAAAAATCCCTTAAAGAATTGCAGGAGAACGCTGCTAAAGAGTTACAAATCCTTAAAGAAAAACAGGATAACATAATCGAACAGGTAGAAGTCCTTACAGAAAAACAGGAAAACACATCCAGACAGATGATGGAAATGAACAAAACCATACTAGACCTAAAAAGGGAAGTAGACACAATAAAGAAAACCCAAAATGAGGCAACACTGGAGATAGAAACCCTAGGAAAGAAATCTGGAACCATAGATACGAGCATCAGCAACAGAATACAAGAGATGGAAGAGAGAATCTCAGGTGCAGAAGATTCCATAGAGAACATCGGCACAACAATCAAGGAAAATGTAAAATGCAAAAAGATCCTAACTCAAAACATCCAAGAAATACAGGACACAATGAGAAGACCAAACCTACGGATAATAGGAGTGGATGAGAATGAAGATTTTCAACTCAAAGGACCAGCAAACATCTTCAACAAAATTATAGAAGAAAACTTCCCAAATCTAAAGAAAGAGATGCCCATGAACATACAAGAAGCCTACAGAACTCCAAATAGACTGGACCAGAAAAGAAATACCTCCCGACACATTATAATCAGAACAACAAATGCTCTAAATAAAGATAGAATACTAAAAGCAGTAAGAGAAAAAGGCCAAGTAACATATAAAGGCAAGCCTATCAGAATTACACCAGATTTTTCACCAGAGACTATGAAAGCCAGAAGATCCTGGACGGATGTTATACAGACACTAAAAGAACACAAATTCCAGCCCAGGCTACTATACCCAGCCAAACTCTCAATTAACATAGATGGAGAAACCAAAGTATTCCACGACAAAACCAAATTCACACATTATCTCTCCACGAATCCAGCCCTTCAAAGGATAATAACAGAAAAAAACCAATACAAGGACAGGAACCACGCCCTAGAAACAACAAGAAGGTAATCCCTCAACAAACCTAAAAGAAGACAGCCACAAGAACAAAATGCCAACTTTAACAACAAAAATAACAGGAAACAACAATTACTTTTCCTTAATATCTCTTAATATCAATGGACTCAACTCCCCGATAAAAAGACATAGACTAACAAACTGGCTACACAAACAAGACCCAACATTTTGCTGCTTACAGGAAACTCATCTCAGAGAAAAGGATAGACACTACCTCAGAATGAAAGGCTGGAAAACAATTTTCCAAGCAAATGGCATGAAGAAACAAGCTGGAGTAGCCATTCTAATATCTGATAAGATTGACTTCCAACCCAAAGTCATTAAAAAAGACAGGGAGGGACACTTCATACTCATCAAAGGTAAAATCCTCCAAGAGGAACTATCAATCCTGAATATCTATGCTCCAAATACAAAGGCAGCCACATTCATTAAAGAAACTTTAGTAAATCTCAAAGCACACATTGCACCTCATACAATAATAGTGGGAGACTTCAACACACCACTTTCACCAATGGACAGATCATGGAAACAGAAACTAAACAGGGACACAGTGAAACTAAGAGAAATTATGAATCAAATGGATCTGGCAGATATCTACAGAACATTCTATCCTAAAACAAAAGGATATACCTTCTTCTCAGCACCTCATGGTACCTTCTCCAAAATTGACCACATAATTGGTCACAAAGCAGGCCTCAACAGATACAAAAATATTGAAATTGTCCCATGCATCCTATCAGATCACCATGGACTAAGGCTGATCTTCAATAACAAAATAAATAATAGAAAGCCAACCTTCACGTGGAAACTGAACAACACTCTTCTCAATGATACCTTGGTCAAGGAAGGAATAAAGAAAGAAATTAAGGACTTTTTAAGAGTTCAATGAAAATGAAGCCACAACATACCCAAACTTATGGGACGCAATGAAAGCATTTCTAAGAGGAAAACTCATAGCTCTGAGTGCCTTCAAAAGGAAACTAGAGAGAGCACACGTTAGCAGCTTGACAACACACCTAAAAGCACTAGAACAAAAGGAAGCAAATTCACCCAAGAGGAGTAGACGGCAGGAAATAATCAAACTCAGGGGTGAAATCAACCAAGTGGAAACAAGAAAAACTATTCAAAGAATCAACCAATCAAGGAGCTGGTTCTTTGAGAAAATCAACAAGATAGATAAACCCTTAGCCAGACTCACTAGAGGGCACAGGGAAAGCATCCTAATTAACAAAATCAGAAATGAAAAAGGAGACATAACAACAGATCCTGAAGACATCCAAAACACCATCAGATCCTTCTACCAAAGGCTATACTCAACAAAACTGGAGAACCTGGATGAAATGGAGAAGTTCCTAGACAGATACCAGGTACCAAAGTTGAATCAAGATCAGGTTAATGATCTAAACAGCCCTATATCCCCCAAAGAAATAGAAGCAGTCATTAATAGTCTCCCAACTAAAAAAAGCCCAGGACCAGATGGGTTTAGTGCAGAGTTCTATCAGACCTTCAAAGAAGATCTAATCCCAGTTCTTCACAAACTATTCCACAAAATAGAAACAGAAGGTACTCTACCCAACTCATTCTATGAAGCCACAATTACTCTGATACCTAAACCACAAAAAGACCCAACAAAGATAGAAAACTTCAGACCAATATCCCTTATGAATATTGATGCAAAAATCCTCAATAAAGTTCTTGCTAACCGAATCCAAGAACACATCAAAACAATCATCCATCCTGACCAAGTAGGTTTCATCCCAGGGATGCAGGGATGGTTCAATATACGGAAATCCATCAACGTAATCCAGTATATAAACAAACTCAAAGACAAAAACCACATGGTCATCTCCTTAGATGCGGAAAAAGCATTTGACAAGATCCAACACCCATTCATGATAAAAGTCTTGGAAAGATCAGGAATTCAAGGCCCATACCTAAACATGATAAAAGCAATCTACAGCAAACCAGTAGCCAACATCAAAGTAAATGGTGAGAAGCTTGAAGCAATCCCTCTAAAATCAGGGACTAGACAAGGCTGTCCACTTTCTCCATACCTATTCAACATTGTACTTGAAGTCCTAGCCAGAGCAATTCGACAACAAAAGGAGATCAAAGGGATACAAATTGGAAAAGATGAAGTCAAAATATCACTCTTTGCAGATGATATGATAGTATATATAAGTGACCCTAAAAATTCCACCAGAGAACTCCTAAGCCTGATAAACAGCTTCGGTGAAGTAGCTGGATATAAAATTAACTCAAACAAATCAATGGCCTTTCTCTACACAAAGAATAAACAGGCTGAGAAAGAAATTAGGGAAACAACACCCTTCTCAATAGTCACAAATAATATAAAATATCTTGGCGTGACTCTAACTAAGGAAGTGAAAGATCTGTATAATAAAAACTTCAAGTCTCTGAAGAAAGAAATTATAGAAGATCTCAGAAGATGGAAAGATCTCCCATGCTCATGGATTGGCAGGATCAACATTGTAAAAATGGCTATCTTGCCAAAAGCAATCTACAGATTCAATGCAATCCCCATCAAAATTCCAAATCAATTCTTCAACGAATTAGAAAGTGCAATCTGCAAATTCATCTGGAATAACAAAAAACCTAGGATAGCAAAAACTCTTCTCAAGGATAAAAGAACCTCTGGTGGAATCACCATGCTGGACCTAAAGCTCTACTACAGAGCAATTGTGATAAAAACTGCATGGTACTGGTATAGTGACAGACAAATAGACCAATGGAATAGAATTGAAGACCCAGAAATGAACCCACACACCTACGGTCACTTGATCTTCGACAAGGGAGCTAAAAACATCCAGTGGAAGAAAGACAGCATTTTCAACAAATGGTGCTGGCACAACTGGTTGTTAACATGTAGAAGAATGCGAATCGATCCATTCCTATCTCCTTGTACTAAGGTCAAGTCTAAGTGGATCAAGGAACTTCACATAAAACCAGAGACACTGAAACTTATAGAGGAGAAAGTGGGGAAAAGCCTTGAAGATATGGGCACAGGGGAAAAATTCCTGAATAGAACAGTAATGGCTTGTGCTGTAAGATCGAGAATTGACAAGTGGGACCTCATGAAACTGCAAAGCTTCTGCAAGGCTAAAGACACCATCAATAAGACAAAAAAACCACCAACAGATTGGGAAAGGATCTTCACCTATCCTAAATCAGATAAGGGACTAATATCCAATATATATAAAGAACTCAAGAAGGTGGACTCCAGAAAGTCAAATAACCCCATTAAAAAATGGGGCTCAGAACTGAACAAAGAATTCTCACCTGAGGAATACCGAATGGCAGAGAAACACCTGAAAAAATGTTCAACATCCTTAATCATCAGGGAAATGCAAATCAAAACAACCCTGAGATTCCACCTCACACCAGTCAGAATGGCTAAGATCAAAAATTCAGGTGACAGCAGATGCTGGCGAGGATGTGGAGAAAGAGGAACACTCCTCCATTGTTGGTGGGATTGCAAGCTTGTACAACCACTCTGGAAATCAGTCTGGCGGTTCCTCAGAAAATTGGACATAGTACTACCGGAGGATCCAGCAATACCTCTCCTGGGCATATATCCAGAAGATGTCCCAACCGGTAAAAAGGACACATGCTCCACTATGTTCATAGCAGCCCTATTTATAATAGCCAGAAGCTGGAAAGAACCCAGATGTCCCTCAACAGAGGAATGGATACAGAAATTATGGTACATTTACACAATGGAGTACTACTCAGCTATTAAAAAGAATGAATTTATGAAATTCCTAGCCAAATGGATGGACCTGGAGGGCATCATCTTGAGTGAAGTAACACAATCACAAAAGAACTCACACAATATGTATTCACTGATAAGTAGATATTAGCCCAAAACTTAGGATACCCAAGATATAAGATACAATTTGATAAACGCATGAAACTCAAGAAGAATGAAGACCAAAGTGTGGACACTGTGCACCTTCTTAGAATTGGGAACAAAACACCCAGGGAAGGAGTTACAGAGACAAAGTTCGTAGCTGTGATGAAAGGATGGACCATTTAGAGACTGCCGTATCCAGGGATCCATCCCATAATCAGCTTCTAAACGCTGACACCATTGCATACACTAGCAAGATTTTGCTGAAAGGACCCAAATATAGCTGTCTCTTGTGAGACGATGCCGGGGCCTAGCAAACACAGGAGTGGATGTTCACAGTCAGCTATTGGATGTATCACAGGGCTCCCAATGGAGAAGCTAGAGAAAGTACCCAAGGAGCTAAAGGGATCTGCAACCCTATTGTTGGAACAACATGATGTACTAACCAGAACCCCGGAGCTCTTGTCTCTAGCTGCATATGTATCGAAAGATGGCCTAGTCGGCCATCAATGGAAAGAGAGGCCCACTGGACTTGCAAACTTTATATGCCCCAATATAGGGGAATGCCAGGGCCAAAAGAATGGGAATGGGTGGGTAGGGAAGTGGGGGGCGCTATGGGGGACTTTTGGGATAGCATTGGAAATGTAATTGAGGAAAATATGTAATAAAAATATTAAAAATCAAAAAAAAAAAAAACAAATCAAAACCAAATTTAATCTTATTTGTGGCCTTTACTTTACCATCACTGGTTACTCGACACAGCTCCTTAGAAAATTGGATGACTTTAAATATCACGCATCAGTCATCTTTCCTATCAGTATATATATATATTAAAAAAACTTATGGAACAGCACCTGAGAAATCCTTGAATTAGTAAGATTGTTTCCTTTCTATGCAAGCCTGTGAATTTTTCTTTAATCAACACTCAGTAAAAAAAAAAAAGATAAATTTTATTTTACATATTTCTTTTCAACAAAGAGGTTAATATCTTCTGATTATATAATGAAAAGTAGAAGTCCACTGTAGGGCATTTTCTATAGCCCAATATTTATGTTTTATAAATTTACAAAGTTCAAATGTTCTATTTTATTACTGATTCTTCTCTTGGAATTAGTGAGTTGGATTGGTAATTTATAGAACAAATGGACACATATGAAAGTCTCCGAAATGCTAAAACATACCTGTTGGCAACAGCCTAGACTGAGAAACCTAGGAGCAAGCTGACCCTTGGCACACAAAGTCAGAGGGAAATGATCTGCATAACAGACATTTCCACCTCAAGAATCTGGAAATGTACTATTTCTTAAGACTTAAGGCTTGTTCTGTTCCCATGTATTTTTCTAGCCATACTTCCTTGCCATTGCTCTCCCTGGTGATCTGTTAAACAAGACATTGTATTTGCTTATAAGCATGGTTTAATGGTTGCACAGGATCTTTGCATACATTTGCCTCCCATAAAATTTCAGCATTAGGGACACTCTGCATCCCTCTGAGCTTCCTGCGAGTTCTTTGGGTTCTCTTGCCCTTTGCTGAAAACTCACACTGTAGACTTTACATCTTGTTTCATGGACTGAGCTCTGCTATCTGCAGGACATACATATTTCCCCAGAAAATAATGTTACAGGGAAAGTTCAGTTTAAAAAGAAATAAGCAAGGTCACAGCATGAAACCCAGCGTCAGAATGGTTGTCTTATTACACTACAGATGATGTAATGGCTAATAAATTTCAATTAGCAGATGACGCATCACTTTAAAATAAGGACAATTAATTATATTGTTTCCCAAGGATGCAAATATCTCAATGAACCTGTGATATTGCATATATTTACAAGAATTGAACAATGAAGTAGGAGATGGGAGAACAAAAAGACAAAAGTACTATTCTAGCCTATCACTGTCTGTACTGGACCATCCACTTATATGAAATGCAAGACAATTATTTATCACCGTCTCTCTTTAAAACTGTTGCTATCTTATATTTTGGTCATTCTTTCATAGTCAACAACTTTGGCTCTTTCACATAGCTTCTCAACCCCCCCCCCCCCCCCAGTCTGACCACCATTCCAGGAAGTGTTCTATTTCCTTAACCCATTCTAGCTACCAGCTTTTATGACTTGAAAAGACATGGGATCCTAACCATCAATATATACTAAGATGGTGTTACAGTCTTCTCACTCTTACATTCTGTGTCTAATTTTTTTTTTCTTTCCCTTTATAGAGCTCAGACATTCTTCAGCTTTTGTTCCTAGAAGCATCTTTCTAGTTTTAAGCTCCTGTCTCAGGGCACATAAGTTATATCGCTTCTTTGGTACTTATACTTATTTTACTCTCAACCCTTTAATTTAGCATCTCAATGTATAAGTACCACTTACCTCTGTATCTTATCTACTGATTTTTATTCAGCTGCTGAAAAAGGACCAACAAATATATAAACGGTTACTCTAAAAACTCAAAATAATTTGCATGTAACATTTTTTTTTATTTCTTATCCAATGTTATTTCAGAAATTTACATTTAGATGACAATCCCTCTTTCTTCTACATCCACATTTTTTTCACTTGTGTATGTGTGTGTGTTTTGTTTTGGTCTCTCCCAGTCTTGAGACATTATCTGCTTTCTATTCCTGATTGATTTCTAATCTAAGCTCTGAATTTCCAAAAGCAAACTGACTGGTTGCCTTCCTCTTACCTTTTTTCTTGTTCTTTAAATATCTTCTGCTCTCTATGCTAGACTCAGTACTGAACAAAACAAAGTCTCAATGCTCTCACACCTCATAAGGACTTCACTTTGTTAGTAGACAAATATGTAAAAATAATAACAACAACAACCCCCTCTCTCTTTTACACACACACACACACACATACACCCTTGATAAAATGTGACAGTAGTACATCTTTCTGAAAAACAAAAAAAGCAAGTAGAGCTCGAAGAATAGTAGAGAGACTAC
The DNA here is from genome assembly GCF_978045245.1 of Mus caroli. Classification (NCBI taxonomy): domain Eukaryota; kingdom Metazoa; phylum Chordata; class Mammalia; order Rodentia; family Muridae; genus Mus; species Mus caroli. The sequence goes on from NW_028227257.1 coordinate 119,099,389, forward strand.
TTTTAAATTTAAGAAATGCCTTGAGGAGGTGGCATCTGAGGAGAGACCTGAAGGCAGCAAGGAAGTAAACCATGGTGCTATATAAAGGAAAGCCACTTTAGGAATAGCAATTGTAAAGGCCCTAATGAAAGAATATGATTTGAAAAATTTCAGAAGACATGTGTAGTAGGAAGACTGTTAGGGAATAGAGTGGCAAAAGAAAAAAAATATCTATGTGCGGTTAGGATAAATGGGTCTCTGTACTAAAATCTCAAAGCCAACAAGGTCATATCTATTAATCCTTCTAATCCTTTCAAATAGTCCTACTCCCTGGTAACTAAGCATTCAAATAAATGAGCTTGTGTGTGTGTGTTGGGGGGGGGGTGCTTCTTATTTAAACCACCACAGTCTTCAACACAGAACTCCTTGTAGGCCTACAGAACTGAACTTATACCTATTCATTAGATGGTCTTCCACATGTTCCACAGGTCTAAACCTAGTCATAGAACCAAATTATGGTATCTTATTTCTTCATACCCAAACTCTACCTTCTTCACCACTCTTGATTTCAGTTATCAGCATTAAAGTAGTCATTATAAAGTCATTCTAGAGTCTATTACCATCATCTTCATAAGTGACCTACATTCAGGTGCCACTTGCTTTCAATATTAGCTCCTAAAGAAATTTTAGATCATTTAATTCACCCATAACTGCTACTTCAGCTTCTTGTTTTGAATTCTTATAATGACTGCTATTCATTTATTTTTTTAAGGCGAGGTGCAATACATGAGAATATATCTTAGTATCCAATACATGTTAATAAAGGTTTAGTATATTACACAAATTATTAATATATGATTTTTAATTAATGTACATGTTATAATTATAAATTATGACTGGATGATTGCCATATTTTTATAAACTCGCATTTAGAACACATGTAACATGTCTTCAGTATGTTTGCTGAGCTCTTTGTCAGTGTCAAGACATTTCTAAAGCACACAACTCTTCAGTAATGTTTGACTGAATAAAGATACATACTAGTTATGTCATAGTTCTAATGAGTCTGTTATCTTTGCAGCTCTTTCCCTGCAATACTCATCCTTTTAATGGACTCATAGGACCACCTAGTAGGGCATGCAAGGTACCAAACATTCCCTTACTTCTTGTTTTACACAGCACAGGCACACGCATGTGCACACACACAAACAGTGTGCTGACTTGCTCCACAAGAATGAATTAAATGCCTTTTCTGGGTCGTACACTACCTGCTTGATCTTTTCTGTAACACTTGAAAACAGTCAGCCATTGAGCCTCTTTTTTTTTTTTTTTTGTCTTTTAAATTATATATGAAATAACTATTTTATTGTCTATTTGAACTTGTAAAAGTTCCTAAAAGCATAAGCAATGTTTCACTCACTTTGATATCCTTAAAACTTCATCAAAGTTCCAATAACACAGACTCACAATAAATGTATCAAAGAAATTCATCAGGCTATCTTGCGTTTAAAATAACACAGTTTTCTTTATCCATTCTTGAATACTTGACAAACATTAACTTAAATTCCCATTTTCTTCTTTGAGACCCATGTTAGTGTGAGCAGAGGCTTCATCCATGGCAGAAAAGGGATAAAACTGGGAGGTAGGAGAAATTCTGGTTTCTGTCTTAATCTAAAAACCTCTAAACACTCTTTTTCCCTAGTTCCAAGCTACCCTAGAACACAAATAGAACTGTCAAGTCTTTTAATGAACCTAACTCTAAAGTAGAAAGACTAAAACCTGGGTGTTTTTTTAATTTCTTTCTCATTTAAATAATCCTTAAGGTCTCTGTCATATCATGCCCTCTTCCTTCCAGCTTCCTAAGATGAGAAGATTTAGTCTATAGTTCACTCAACAACAGAATATTCTTTTGCAAACCAAGCGAAAATTCACAAAGAATAAAGCAGCTTCTGTAGTGTGTAGGGAGGTGTAAACCTTTAACAGCAGCTGTATCATCTACAAAGGAAGAAACTGTGGAGTGACTTATTGTAGTTATTGAAACAAAAAAGATTTTATGGCTAGCTTTTTTTTTTACTTCTAATTTCATGGAATAACATTTTTTTCATATCTGTATGTGTGGTTTGTATGCATGTATGTTCATGTTTGTGGGCACATGTGCATGTGTGTGCCTATAGAGGCTGATGCTGAGGGTTTCTTCAATTACTCTCCGGTTTATTCATTCTCTCAATTGAGCCTTAGAGGCTGCTGCCAATGTGGCTAGTATGATTATGTGGCTTGTTCTAAGGAGTTCCTGTCTCTGCCTATCAAATGCTGGAATTACAGGCAGATCAACATGCTCACCCAACATTTACATGGGATCTGGGGAGTCAAATCTGGTCCTCATGCTTTAATGGCAAGCACTTTACACCACCGAGCTAGCTCTCTAGCTCCTCAAGAACATTTTTAATCAAAGAAAACAATGTAAGGTCCCCTATCTCCAATGGTCAGTGGAGGAATAAGCTATTATTCCTCCTAGTAGATCTGTGACTGTTATTTTCATAAAGGTTTACTTGCAAAATTGGTCCTTTGATATTACTTGGGAAAATGGCCTTTAAAACCATTCCTATGTAGTAAGACTGTAACTGCTGTCTCAGCTTATTTAGACAGTATAATAACACTTACAGTGGATCTACTTTTCCTGAGTTTGGACTTTTGGTTGACACAGTATCTATGAGGACAGCTTTGAATTCAAAAACAACAACAAAACCCAAATAACTGTGAATCCTTAGTGGAATTCCTTATGCTTCCCACACATGTGACAAAATTTGTGAAGCTGGAGGGAAGAAAGTACACAGGAAGACAGAGATTTCTCTAGACTCTTTTTCTCCATAAATGCTTTGGTTATAATTTTTTGGTACATCTCTGTAATAACTTACCAATGTTCCATTCTATTTTAGCTGTCATAAAGAGTGGAAGGTGATAATAACAAATTTAGCTCCAGGATACATTAAGACTTGAATCTTCCTGTTACCCAAATAACAATTAAAAAAAGAAGAAGAAGAAACAAAAAACAAAGAAGCAATGCAAAACTGAGGAGCAGTGATAAACTTCTCTTAATCATAAAATGACCTTTATAGTAATTTTTTACTTATATGAAAGTAAATCGTGATATTTAAAAGCTACACAGAGAAAAACAATGTTCTATCTTACTTAATCATAATCATTTAAAATGAACCCAGCAAATAAACCTTTCCCATATGACACAAAATGGTTTTTTAAAAGGTAACAAAAATATCAATGTTGATTCATCACTACACTCTTCTGTTTTAATAATTATAGCTTCCCAAAGTTTCCAACCATCTAATATTCTCAGTTCTCAGCCTCAATTTACCAGAATATTAACCAATTTTCAAATCCCAAAGCACACACCTTTTGCTGTAGCTCTCTTACTGCTGAATCTCTATCCATGCATGCCTGTCGGAAGGCTTCGTATGCTCTATTGAGTTGCTCACCAATGTTTTTATCCATTCCTCTTTGTCCTGTAGCATCACTATAAAGGATGGTAGGAATGCCAACTCTGGAAAATATCAGAACAGCTAGATAGTTATTAAGTTACATACATTTTTAGAACTGCTTCTTGAAAAACGCCCTATAAACATAGCACCAGGTGATATGAAGGTTTACAAAACTATAAAATATTTCACCTGAAATCATGACATGAAATATGAAATTTACAATGTTAAGTAAAATAGTCTTTGCTAATACTGCAATTCCTAAATCATTGTCCAGTTCATAAAAATGCTGTTTTGGAAAAAGGAACCTGTAAATGTCATCTAAAAATGGAGAAATATAAAAGATCATTTAATTACTAACACTCTAGTATAGAAATGTGTAACGTGATTAGTAATGGGAGAAGGGACTTCTCTCTACTAAATGGACAGTTACTCCTACTTAGAAGGTGAATTCTTGCTACACTAAATTAGAGCAAAACTAAATAGATAATAAATGTTTGTGGATGGAATTCACACTGTTGTTATCACAGAGCAATTAAAAAGTGTGAAAATGCTCTTATTTTAGAACGAAATCTAGGGAGAGCTGCTGTTGGATTATACATTAAAAAAAAAGAAAAGAAAATTCACATCCCTTCAGTCTCCACTCTACTACCTATTAGCTTCCTCACTTCCCCGCTGCTTCTGAGCTACAGATGATGTTCTCAGAGGAGGTAATTTGGTTTTCTCATCTCAGTTTGCCTAACATCTCTAATACATTCCTTGGCACTGTGCAGAGAGCTCCTTAATGATTCTGACTCTTCCTGTGCAGTTACAAAAAAAAAAAAAAAAAAAAAAATACAACCCAGACTTTTTTTTTTAGGATTTTCTTAAAGCCACAGAATACACCAATACATTTCTCTTTGGTTCTCAAGGGTAGCAAATTATTTCTTTGGGGGAAATTTTTATAAACCTCAATTAAAAATTTAAAACACTTATTTTATGTGTATCTGTACACATGTGTTCATACACATGTGTCACAACACATATGTAGAGGTCAGAGGACAACTTTTGGGACTCTGTTCTCCTTTTTCACTATGTAAATTCTGGGCATTAAATATTTAAATCATATTTAAATATAATTCACATAAAATAAAATCTAACATTTTCACATATATATGTGGGCATTTAAAATATATTTCTGTGTGGCAGAACTGGTACAATTTTGTGAATATTTATTTTCCGTGACAGAAACACTGAACCTGTTAAAAGCTATCGTCAATTCCTCGCTTCATCTATGTCTTAGCAAGTAATTGGTCAGTTTAAATGAATTTGTCTCTTTGTAACATTTATATATATAAGTGATATGATAATGGTTGTGGATGTAGGTCGGTGGTACAGAGCTAAACTAGCATATCCAGGACCCTAGTTAAACTCATAATTATCATAAAATGAATAGATAAATGGAACCACATAACATAAGGCTTAAATGTGTGGCTTCTTTCACATAATACACTATTTCTGAGGTTCATCCACGTTGGAGCACATACCAATGATTTCTTCTTTTCCATGACTGAATATATTCCAAATGTTGTTGTATGTTCACTTTGGAATGGATTTACACTTTGTTTATCTGTTCCTCAGTTGCTGGGTATTCAGATTCTTTCTACTTTTACGCTACTATGAATAAAGCTACTATGAACTTTTGTGTACACATTAACATTTTTTTATTAAAGACTTTTTAGAGTTTAATGCACATTAACATTTTTTAATTTATTATTTTATGTATACAGGTGTTTTGCCTGCATGTGTATCTGTATTTCATATGCATACCCAGTACCCAGAAAAGAACTTTGAATTCCTTGGAACTGGAATTACAAATACTTTGTAAGTCAGTATATGGGTACTGGGAATAGAACCTAGGTTCTCTGGAAGCACAGTCAGTGCTCTTAGCTACTGAGTCATCTCTCCAGTCCTCTATGGAGGGGAATTTCTGGATCAAATGATAATTCTACGTTTTACTTTAGTGGGGAATGCCAAACTGCTTCCATAATGGCTGTGCCATTTTACATTTCCACTAGCAATGCACAAAGGTTCCAATTTTTATACATCTTCACCAACACTTCTTGTAGTCCATGTAAAAAAACCATAGTTGTCATGTCATCTATAAACCACAGCAATGACCAGCATGGCAATAATGGCACTCACTCATACGTTAGAACAAACTAACAGCGGTCTAACTGGACTTAAGGCCCATTTAACATTCCTAGTACTAATACCAGAAACTTACCCTGCTTCCTTGGATTAGTGGAGTCATGGATCTTAGAAAAGACCCGACTACCACTTTACTAGACGAGCATAATTCCGAACTCCATTCTAAATGTTACCGTTATACCCACAGATAACTGTAGGCACTGCCCTCATCAAAGAAGCTCCTCTTTAACAGAAAATGGAGGCCATCACAGAAAACCGTAAGTGGATACAATACAAAGACTAACAGATGCTCAGGGATCCCTGGGGGATATATGTACAACACATCTTCATCTACGTCTCAATAACATCTTGAAAGATTGGGACACAGTCGGATTCTTCTCAACAGCCTTTATTGCAGGAACGCCTTGATGCTTCTACAGGGACCCCAGGCGCCCAGGGAGCCCTGCTTATATGCACCCAGCACAGGAGAAGGCTCCGTGGCCCCCTGGGATTGGTCAATCTACCAGCACCCAATTTGCATGCACCCACTTGGGAGGGGTTGGCACCAAATTCGAATTGATGCCTGTGCAGTGGTGTTGTTTATGACAACGGCAACCGGAAACCGGCACCATCTTGGAGTTGGCTTCCCACATGTCCTAAATAACCTGGTGCTTTCTTTTTCTTTTATATCCTATGTCTTAACACGTTTCCTTCCAAGATTAACCTCAGAGGCTTTAACCTCAGAGGAAAACAGCTACATCACAGTTATCTAATACCAAGTGGACAACTCTGAAATCATAAACACATAAACAACAAAAAGACTTAGTAGGTTTTATACTTGTGCGCGCGCGCGCGCGCACACACAGGGAGTTTAATAATAATAATAATAATAATAATAAAAGAGGCCTCCACTTTAAGAAAAAGTGAGGGGATAGACATGGGAAAGACATGAGAGTGACTGGAAAGAAGGTGAGGGTAAGGATATAACTGTGTTTTACTTAAACATACACTTTTAAAATAGGATGGGATATTAGCCTGGGTGTGAAGTAGTATTAAATTGTGGTTTGGTTTTCCTTTGCCTTATGTATAATGAAAACAAACACTCTTCCATATACTTTTTTTGGGCTATTTATCTTGGTCAAATTGGAAATAATTTCCAGTGAAATCATTTGCCTATCTCCTACAAACCTTATTTTCCTTTATACACTAACGCAGGACAGAGGAACAGTCAACAAACAAAGTGATCACTGTGTATGGCTTATGACCCTGGTGCTTTTATAGCATTCTGGGTTTTTCAGGCATACAAGGCAGGAACACTGAGGCTCGGCTCTACATCTGGGGCTTATTTCCTCTTCTCTTCTGGAGAAGAATCAAGAGTGCTTATGAGGGGCATGATCTCAGGGGAAACTGTCAGATGCAAACGCTCCTTTCTTTTTTGTAACAGTGCTTTTTGGAACTTGACATTTTTTAACTTGAATGAGTTTCAATTTACTAATCCTTTTCTTTTGCTGCTTGCAATTTCTTTTGGTGCCTTATCTAAAAAAACTATGATCTAATCCAAAAACAGACATATATTTTCATCTGTTTTCCTAGAAGTGCTTTACAATTTTAGTGTTTATGCTTGGAGATACACACACACACACTAATTTTATATATGATTTGAGATAGGGTCCAGATTTATTTGTATTGTGAGGCTATCTAGGTGTCCTGACAGTATTTGTTGAGAGTATTTTCCTGCTGAGTAATACCCTTAGCTACTTTGTTGAAAATCAGCTGCCTATATGTCAGCATTTTGTTTAGGGTGATGACAGAGGCTGAACCCAGAGACTTGTACATGGTAAGCACATGTTCCACCCCTGAGCTATAGCCCTAGTCCCGCAATGCTGCTTTAAACACAGAGGCATGAACAATACTTCAACAGTACTATGCAATAATTCAATATTTTACCATTTTAACATAGCAAATAAGCTAGATCTTATTATTTTAAATATGTTTCTAAGTAACTTACCAGGCTTAACAACAATTTCCAGGTTTTAATTGCAATGATCATAGTATAATCACTTCTGAAGACTTGAAGGACTAGTAATTCTTCACTTGTCCCACTCAGGACCTGAATTCTCACTGATATCTCTGATAGATGATACTATTTTGATATTTTATTTAAATACTTTCTCATTCAAAAATACTTAAGGATATGTCCTTGAAGCTACTCCTATGCTTAGGCATTCTTTCTCACTCTTCCTATGTTTGCTCTGTTTGGGGGGTAGGGGTGGAGGTGGAGGTATACTTAAGACTATTTACAAAAAATAAATAAGGAGGCCAGAAAAGCACACTAGTGCAGATGTTAGAAGTTATCTCACCTTAAAAAGCTGCACATATAGCAATTTGTCAATGTAAACCACACTTCTGTTTTAAAAGCTAGGATACTAAAACCTTGAACTGAGACTCTATCTGGCTTAAGGATTTGTTCTAGTATTTAGTTATTGGGCATGAAATTTTCAAGTTACTTTCTCATCAGTATAAAAATGATGTTTGGACAAGATTTCTAAGTAACATACTTACTCTACAGTTCTTTACTGTAGAGTAAGAACCACTCTAGAGTAGAGTAAGAATTTACTCTGTGAATGAAAAATGTCTATTCCATTAAAATGGTATATCCTTATTTTTAAACACCTAAATGCTTAGGCTAGAGAGATGGCTCAGTTGTCAAGAGCACTGACTGCTCTTCCAGAGGTCTTAAGTTTAATTTCCAGCAACCACATGGTGGCTCACAACCATCTGTAATGGGAGCAAAAACCATCCAGTGGAAAAAACAGCATTTTCAACAAATGGTGCTGGCACAACTGGTGGTTATCATGTAGAAGAATGCAAATTGATCCATTCCTATCTCCTTGTACCAAGGTCAAATCTAAGTGGATTAAGGAACTCCACGTAAAACCAGAGACACTGAAACTTATAGAGGAGAAAGTAGGGAAAAGCCTCGAAGATATGGGTACAGGGGAAAAATTCCTGAATAGAACAGCAAAGGCTTGTGCTGTAAGATCGAGAATCGAGCCGGGCGGTGGTGGCGCACGCCTTTAATCCCAGCACTTGGGAGGCAGAGGCAGGCAGATTTCTGAGTTCGAGGCCAGCCTGGTCTACAAAGTGAGTTCCAGGACAGCCAGGGCTATACAGAGAAACCCTGTCTCGAAAAACCAAAAAAAAAAAAAAAAAAAAAAAAAAAAAACCAAAAAAAAAAAAAAAAGACCGAGAATCGATAAATGGGACCTCATAAAGTTGGAAAGCTTCTGCAAGGCAAAAGACACCGTCAATAAGACAAAAAGGCCACCAACAGATTGGGAAAGGATCTTTACCTATCCTAAATCAGATAGGGGACTAATATCCAATATATATAAAGAACTCAAGAAGGTGGACTCCAGAAAATCAAATAACCCCGTTAAAAAATTGGGCTCAGGCCCAGGACCAGATGGGTTTAGTGCAGAGTTCTATCAGACCTTCAAAGAAGATCTAATCCCAGTTCTTCACAAACTATTCCACAAAATAGAAACAGAAGGTACTCTACCCAACTCATTCTATGAAGCCACAATTACTCTGATACCTAAACCACAAAAAGACCCAACAAAGATAGAAAACTTCAGACCAATATCCCTTATGAATATTGATGCAAAAATCCTCAATAAAGTTCTTGCTAACCGAATCCAAGAACACATCAAAACAATCATCCATCCTGACCAAGTAGGTTTCATCCCAGGGATGCAGGGATGGTTCAATATACGGAAATCCATCAACGTAATCCAGTATATAAACAAACTCAAAGACAAAAACCACATGGTCATCTCCTTAGATGCGGAAAAAGCATTTGACAAGATCCAACACCCATTCATGATAAAAGTCTTGGAAAGATCAGGAATTCAAGGCCCATACCTAAACATGATAAAAGCAATCTACAGCAAACCAGTAGCCAACATCAAAGTAAATGGTGAGAAGCTGAAACAATCTCACTAAAATCAGGGACTAGACAAGGCTGCCCACTTTCTCCCTACCTATTCAACATTGTACTTGAAGTCCTAGCCAGAGCAATTCGACAACAAAAGGAGATCAAAGGGATACAAATTGGAAAAATGAAGTCAAAATATCACTCTTTGCAGATGATATGATAGTATATATAAGTGACCCTAAAAATTCCACCAGAGAACTCCTAAGCCTGATAAACAGCTTCGGTGAAGTAGCTGGATATAAAATTAACTCAAACAAATCAATGGCCTTTCTCTACACAAAGAATAAACAGGCTGAGAAAGAAATTAGGGAAACAACACCCTTCTCAATAGTCACAAATAATATAAAATATCTTGGCGTGACTCTAACTAAGGAAGTGAAAGATCTGTATAATAAAAACTTCAAGTCTCTGAAGAAAGAAATTATAGAAGATCTCAGAAGATGGAAAGATCTCCCATGCTCATGGATTGGCAGGATCAACATTGTAAAAATGGCTATCTTGCCAAAAGCAATCTACAGATTCAATGCAATCCCCATCAAAATTCCAACTCAATTCTTCAACAAATTAGAAAGTGCAATCTGCAAATAAATAAATATTAAAAAGAGAAAAAAAAAAAAGAAAATTATTTCATGGAAACCACTGCAGTTTCTCTTTCACTTTGATGTACTATAAAGAATTACCTGTGGCACCAGCATCACATGAAATACAAAATACTGTTTGATGGACGTGGTGTTGGAGATAAGAAGCCCTTTAACTCAAGTTCAAGTCTTCATTCTGATCTTGGTGAAATAAATCTGTTTGCTTTCAATTTTTGAGATGAGCCAAACTCAAAATACTAAAAGGAAAAGACATAGTATTGTCTCCCCTACTGCCTATAACCCACACTTAATCCTTAGCTCATAAATCAGGATTTTCACTTTTCCCAGCATCTGAGAACAAATCCAAGCTTTCATAAATGGGTTTTCTATTGATCTCTGTGCTCTGGAAAATCTTTACACTTTTACCAGAGTCCTCAATTCATACTCAGCTCACAAGATAAATTGCAATTTCAAATTGAGATGAAATAAATTGTTTCAGATGCAAAAAAAAAAAAAGAAAGTTTAGTGCAGAGAGTATGAGAGCGGGAGATTCTAGATATGGTACAGTCGAGTCATCATATATGTTGGCATTGTGAAAACCCTAAGGCACCTATTCATAAAGCCGATACGTAAAGTGACTTCTGGGACTATAGAGTGCAGTCACTGCATAAACGTCAACATATTCAGTTAAGGGCAGACTGTCGCAAGCATTAAATGCCACTGAAAAACTTAACCTTCAGCCTGTTCAACTAAAGGTTTAATGAGGGTTTTCAAGCAGGGCACAGATCTATTTTTACAAGGAAGCCTTAGTTTCCCATGCCCTTGGTTCTTGGGGGACAAGCAAAGGGAGCTGGCTCTGTACAGCCTATTCACTGCATCAACTCTAATGAATACCCGAGAACAAGGCCACTGCTGATGTCTGAGGTGGGTGCTTGGAGTAGAACCAGAGAAAATAAAAGATGAGTGCGTTCCAGAGACATTTCAAAGGTGAAATGGACATAAGTTTTGATGGCCAACTTGATATGAATTAATAGGTAAGAAGGCAGCACTTGAGCATTTGTGATTTTAAACTAGTCGGGAAAGGGGTGTTAGGACCTACTCAACACAGAGCATAAAATGATTCTGTTGCAGATGATCCATCAGTAATTTTCCAGAATATTAAAAGACTAGTAGTGAAAGACACAGGGTAAGAGGAAGAATGTTTGGTGGGGTGGGTAGGGTAGTTGAGAATACAGTGAATTAAATTTTGAATAAGAATGCTAGAAAAGATAATTAATGAGAATAGCCAATAAATTGATAATTTATAAGAAGTAAAGATTAAATATGTTTTTCCCACTGTTTGTATTCCTGGCATATGTTTTGAATGTTCTGACACTGGCATACCTTTAAATAGCAATGTTCAAATAGTCTTATCAAGAAAAATGCAAGGAAAAATAATTTTTGAAAAGAAAATGGAAAAGAGAGAGAATCAGGACTTATTATTACATCACTTTATATTACCAACATTTAATACTTTTTTCTCTCCTATATATAGACCAAAAAAAAAAAGATAGGCTCATTTATTTATCTATAAATGCTAGAAGGAAAACTAGGAAATGCACAAAATTTGTCATTGTAACATAATTCTATGATTTTTCTAAAAGAGATTATTAGTGAAATAGGTAGAAATGCAGGTCTGTTACCATTTGCATACACTTAAATAACAGGGAAAATAAATGTCTGGCAGGTGCTTGACTTCCTTCTGATGTGAGTGTATGGGCGTGTGCAGGTGGCCTTGTGCAGGCTGGAGGAAGATGCTGGATGCCCTGCTTGGTTGTTCTCTACCTTACTCCCTCGGCACTGTACTTGATATTCACGATTTCGGCTAGTAAGCTCTAGCCATCCTCCTGAAGGAAAGCGTTCTCAGCCAGGCTGGGCCTTCTCAACATGGGTGCTAGGGACCTAGAGCAGGTCCATGTGCTTGCTCAACAAGCCTCTTACTCACAGAACCACATCTTTAGCCCTCGAATGCATGTCTTCAAAAAATCTCTTTTCTAATCTTCCAAATTTATGACAGTAAAGTATGGCTAATAATATTTCTTTTTCAAGAGAAGTAGTTTGTATCATCTTAAGTACTTAACATGAAAACTTAGAAAAATATTTTTGTGTAATCTTTTAAAAGATCCTCCCAACATAAGAGAACAATATACAAAATGCCAAAGGCTGTACAAGATTAATAAAGGGCAACTGTTTCTAAACTAGTACTTAAAATCTTAGGAGTCAGCAGATTAGCCTCCCTTCTAGCCTGTCCTGAGTCACTGCATCGGAACAAAAGGAAGGAGGATTGTAAAGGGAGAACAATCTTCTATAGAGAGTGAAATTTCAGGATAGAGCTTTTCACAAAAGGCCCATTTTTCCTTTAAATCACAAGTTTAAAACTGCTGAGCAGCATTTAGCCTTGAGAATATTACATAGATAAATAGGACGAAGCAAGGGCCTTGTAATTATAAAGCCATAACCCGCATGCTCTTAACCACTGGCATAGCTCCTCATACCTCAGTGTTAATTTCCCTGAGGACGCCTAGAGGCTGTTGGGCAAATGGTTGCAAGTCACAACTTGTTTTGTTAGAAGTAATTGTGAGAATGCCAATGAGAAAGTAAATAAGGTTTCAGAGCTCTCCAAATCTGTATTTCCACTTATTCCCAAGATGTTTAGGGTGTAACTTTAAATGTATAATATACATTTAAATCTAGATTCAATATTTGTATACTATGGAGCTTACTCTCATTACAACTGCTGAATATCCCTGATAAGCCCCATCTACCCCAAATCCTTGGATAGCCTGGCAAGTTTTCAGATCTCCATCTATGCCACAATTATCCACTTTTCACCCTTTCTTTAAGATCATACCAGTTTCTCTTAAATATGAAGATTCAAATCTAATAAATTTGGGCATTACTTTTGTGCTATCCTACTGCAGGGAATGAAGAGTTTTGACTACAAATTTGATCTTCTATATCAATTCTATTTATCTCTGAAAAAATTAAATGATATAAAACTGAGTACAGACAATTTCCATAAAACATACTGTCTCTTAACAGAATTGGTAAGTTTAGATATCTCTATAAGGACCTTTCCATGGACTTCATTCATCTGCTCATTTTAAAATGTTTGTGGTTATAACATAATTTACTTCGGGTAAATGCATTAGGATCATCAAGCAACAAATATCAGCAAATTGTATACAAGTCTTCTTAAACGATAATTCTGTGTAAGCAGAAAATGTCACACCTTTTTAAATCACTGTCATAGGTCATGTTATAGCAGGAATATGTAAAACACACCTCCACGCATGGTCTGCTCTTTGAACTGTTCCTGAAGATGGAAACAAAAGTAGTAGTTGCTAACGTAGACTTTCTCCCTCTCTGGTTTTTCAAGACAGGCTTTCTCTATGCAGCCCTTGCTGTCCTGGAACTCACTCTGTAGAGTAGGCTGGCGTTAAACTCACAGAGATCTACCTGCCTATGCCTCCTGTGTACTGGGATTAAAGGCGTGCACCACTACCACCCAGCTACAGAAGTCTTTCTTTAAAAAAAAAAAAATCTTTTTTTTTTTTGTTGATGTTTTGGGTGATGGATGATGTTTTATTGACATGTCCACTACTTTTCAGAGTATAAGCGAGCATTTTCAAGTTCAGTATAACATCAGTCCTTTTTTGACCATGCAACAATGACTTGATGTTTCTCCTATCTATCTACATAAGCATCCCAAATACTATTGACATTTCAAATTGTCTACAGATATTTAAAGACATGATCCAATGGCATGTCTTCAAAAATTCTAAGAGATATACAGCCATGAGCCAGGGCAATTTAAGTTCTTTGTTTGATTTGCATCCCAACAATGAAGGAAGTAAAAAGCAGTCCTCTAACCATGAGACAACAGCACAAGAAGAAATGTCAGGCTGCACAAGTGGTCTCCCCTTCCTCATGGAAGACTGCAAGGACTACGGGGGTCAGACATATCGTTGCCAGATGCTCTATATAAACCACCTGCCTTGCAAGCTTTCTGTTGCAGGAGCACATCCTCTGCTACTTCAAACGTGTAGGTAAGTTACCTAAGGTCACAGAACTAGAAAATGGAAGTTCTGGATGATCACAGGACTCTGATGTAAAAACACAATCTTTAGTTCTTTGCTGAGAATTTAGTCCTGGTTTTTTGTTTGTTTGTTTTAATGGGGAGAGGGGGTTCCTGGCTGTCCTAGAATGCCAGGCTGGCCTCAACTCAGAGGTTCACCTACCTCTGCCTCTTGAGTGCTGAGATTAATGACAATATACTACCTTGCTTGGCCTATCTTTCCCCCCTTCCTTGTTTTAGTTTACTTTTCTAGAAGACAATGCCTTGTTGTGTAGCCCAGGCTCTTGTTATGTTAGCCCAAGCCCTCAGATTTGCCATCACCGTTCTTTAGCTTACCAGGCTCCTAGCCATTTAAAATAAACTTTTCTTATTTTCAGACATAGTAATGTAAGCCTGTTTTCTCTGGAGCCAGTATTTTGCTGCTAAAGGAGTCAGCCAATGCTGGATCACGGCAGTAAAGGCCAAGGGAGAGCAGTGGTGCTTTAGGAGCTCACTGAGACTCGGGGATATTGGTGCAGAACAATTTTGTACCTCCAATAATCTACGTGTGGCAGAGTTAGGATGTAGGGAAGGCCCCCTCCTGGGTCTCCTCGACTGCTGAGCCTTCTGAACTTCTGGGTAAAAGCTCTGTTAGGGCTTATACTTGCAGTGAGAGGTCAATTCACACCTAATACAGTTTCAGGGCAGGGAAAGGAGACCACCTCAGAAACATCAACTTCTTCTGCTCTGCCCTAGAGGAGAAGGCCACCAGCCTTCCCCACCCCCTTCCAGGTATGAATAGTAAGAATTCACATTCTATTCAAAAAGATGCCTCCTGACCAGGGTAAAAGGTGAGTACAAGAAAGAAACATTTTATCTTTTATGTATCTCAACTACAGTTCCTCTAATTTTAGTATCAGGAGCAAAGCCCAGAAAAATCAGTCAATAACAGTATACATCTATAAATAAGACACTTTCTATTGTCAGTTTTGAATGGGTTAGGCAGACCTTTCATATTTTCCTTACTCAAATGAAAATGGGAAGGAACCATCATCCCTAAAATTGATGATCATTTATCATTCCCAGGACTATAGAAGAAGCAATCAGCAAATTTCTCAAATGACAGTTTGCATTTCTAATCTTACTTTTCATGTCATAAGCCTTAGTTATGAATGCACTCATAGTATGCCACACTAAGCAATTTCTATATTCCAATTATGCAGCTGATATAAAAAAATTTATTGTAGTTCTAGCAGTGTCAAAACGTTTTGTCTGTGTTTTTTTCTAAAATCTGGTTAGCTAAAATTATCAGATAAACAAAATAGGACATCTATACCAGCTGAACTAGAGAGTCTCAGAATAATGCTCTAAATGTTAGAGCCTGGTAGAAATGTGTCTCCCAAGAAGGAAAGATTTTATAGGACCACACCCATGAGTTTGAGTTTTGCTTTACTTCCTTGTTTTCTCCATAGTACATGGGGATGTATGAGCTAGGGGATATTGTAACCATGAAAACACCAAACTGTATACTTAGACAAACCTGATAGTATACCTACTACACATGCAGGCTGTGTGCCACATCTATTATCAGATATGGTCTATCTGACCATCAGGAATATGACTGTACTTTCTTTCTTCAAAACTCTTTATCAAATGCAAGGGACTCAAGTATATAATTAGAGAACAGAAGATCAGAAGGAAAATTGGGTATATGATTTTCTACTTCTGAGCTAAATATTATTATGTCAATTACTCTGGAAGCTGTACTTAGGCACATGAGTGACTACTCTGTTGTGGGTTTTATGGAGTTAGGGTAGAGTGAGAAAGAGAAGGGAAGAGGAGAAAAGAAGGGGAAGAGAGAAACACACAGAGACACTCTACGTGTACTCTAAACTGGTTTTAAACTTGTTAGTCTCCTGTCTCAGCCTGTGAAATGGTGAGCTTGCAGGTAATGTGCCACCCTCAGGAGTCATGTTTAAGAGGGCTCAGTAAGGGCCATGTTAGAATCTGGAGACAGAGAAGTAAGGGAATGGAATTTTATATATTCACATTAATCTGTTGTAATAAATCATATATATCAGGGACATTCTTGGATGAGAAAACTACAGAGAATGTATTCAGTATGTCACATGAGGAGGACAAGTACAATTATGTGGGGGAAGAGCAGCACAAATTATTATCCACAATTTCTGAGATTAATCTGAAAGAAATAACTTTAAAATGTTGAGAAACGTCACTATCCAGTGAAAACATTTCTGATTTAGGGACAGCAAATATATGGGGTCATGAAATTATGATATAGAAAATGCTGCATAGTAACTAGTCATTAAGCCTAAACTAGCAAACCATCCCGTAATAACAGCTGATTTGCTGACTGGCTCAACTAATGTTCTTCAAGCAATCTAAAAGAACAGGTCCTTCATACTAAGAGGATGGAAGCCCTTGATTTCCATCTTGATAGCAAGTAAGTCTGTAGCAAAATTTCTTAACTGTATGTGGTCCATTACCCAATGAACAGCTTCCCATTCTACTGCAAGTATTTTAAGCACTCATACTTTTAACTTGCTAAGTAACCAGTGAAACAGAATTCTTATTATTTTCTTAATCTAGTCAATGTCATGTAATTCCCTATTACAACAACGTAAAACTTAAATGTTATTGTCACTGTTCACACCCTTTGTGCATGTGTGTGTGAAGGAGAAGTATTAGTGGTAAGTAAAAGTTATTGATACATAAGCTATTATATGGAGATTTTTATCTCTGAGAGAAGAAAAATTAAGTCATTGTCCAGGATATTTTTCTGTGAGAAAATCAGCAATATTTATTCCTCCAATTTCTTTCTCTTAAAAACAAGAAAGAAAGAAAGAAAAAAAAAAAGATCCAAAAGTCCCTTTAAAAATACTGTTATTCCTGGACCTTGTGGTACAGGTTTGCAATCCCAGGGAGCAGAAAGGTTGAGGTAGAAGGATCGTTAGGTTCAAGGTTCTACAGTGTGAGATCAAGATCAGAATATGAAACCAAAGCTCCTGGAATTAAACCCAAATAGACGAGAGGACAGCAATTATACAGAGCAGAGAACTGCTCTACTAATCTTAGCCAAACACTAATCCTGTACACAAAATGAAAAATGAAGTAGCCAGGAGAGTGCTATTATTAAGTAAAACACATGCTTTTTTTTTTTTTTTTATCCCTTTTCAAATGGAAAGGTGTTGCTTTGTCTGCAGAGCAAAGTTCTATACCCTGAAGGAAACTATCGGCTTCACTCTACTGTTTTTAGTTTCCTTTTTTTTTTTCTGGAAAACTTATTTAATGGTAATAACCAAGTTGACACTGCTCTGTAGTCAGATTGCACAGGCAGATTAAAGGAATGGGTGGGAAATTACACACTATTTAATATGAAGTGAAAAGTACCAGGTCAGTTCAGGATAAAGATAAGGAATGGTGTGTTACAAATGCTTGGAGCAGAGCCTTAAGGATTGGTTACAAGCCAATCACTATACAAAAGCTGTCT
Source organism: Mus caroli (assembly GCF_978045245.1). NCBI lineage: Eukaryota > Metazoa > Chordata > Mammalia > Rodentia > Muridae > Mus > Mus caroli. The sequence continues at coordinate 119,117,210 of NW_028227257.1, forward strand.
TAGTTAGGGTTTCTATTGCTGTGATAGAACACCACCACAACTGGGGGAGGAAAGGGGATTTGATTTCACATCACAATCCATCATCAAAGGAAGCCAGGGCAGGAACTCAAATAGGACAGGAACAAAGAGGCAGAAGCTGATGCAGAGGCCAAAAAGGCCATGAAGGAGTGTTGCTTACTGCCTTGTCCCTCATGGCTTGTTCAGCCTGCTTTCATATAACACCAGCCCAGATGTAGCACCACCCACAAGTGGCTGGGCCCTCCTATATCAATCACTAATTTAAAAATGCCCTGCAGGCTTGCTTGCCCATAGGCCATTCCCCGGATGCATTTTCTCAACTAATATTTCCTCTACTCAAATGACTCTAGCTTGTATCAAGTTGACATAAAACTAGCCAGCACTTTTTAACTAATAGTTTGTTGTTGATATATAAATGATGTTAAGTAATCTATTGTGCATGTATCTATTAGAAGACTCTGTGGAGTCAGCTCCCTCCTTCTAACTTACTTAAATGCATACCAGGGTTCACGCTCAGGTTGCCAGGCTTGTACAGCAAACACCGTTACTTGCTGAGCTCTCTAGCTGGCCTTTGAATAATTAACTTGAATTTAAAAAGCACATGGTTATTTCTATATGGGTATAAACGGGGGGCGGGGGCGGTGTATGTCATAGAATGTGTCTGAAAGACAGAGGCGACTTGTGAGAGTTCGTTCTCTCTTTCCATCATGTGCATCCCCAGATCAAACTCAGGTCATCAGACTTGGTGGCAAACTCCTTTACTTCCAAAGCCATGGAGTTGGCCCTAGAATTATTAACTTTTACACATGACTATTTCAGACATTTTTTTGATTACTTTCAAGAACCACCTTAGGCATATATATATATATATATATATATATATATATATATATATAAGAACCATGGAGGATATGCCATGACACTACTTTGATTAGAATTCAGGCATTTTAGTGAATGGTTATTTTAATTTATGACTAAGTTTTCTATGGTATAAATAATTTTGGGGCTGGTGAGATGGCTCAGTGCATAATCCACATAAAAAGCCAGGTGAAATAGCATTCCTATGGTGAAATGTGATAAATGACCAGAAGCTGGGTCACCTAGACTGGAGTATACACAGCTCCACAGAAACAAGACCCCACTTTAACAAGGGAGAAGGTGGAAATAGAATTGTGAAGGCAGTTGCTTCTGACTTCCACACATGTACCATGGCATACACATGCTTACTTCATGCCCCCTCCCTCACATATATGCACACACACATGAAATGAATTTGAAAAAATATTGACATGCTACCATATAATTTTAAAAAAAAAACATACTCACATAAAGGTCAGTGGAAAATAAAAATGGTCTACTAATAGGAAACCTCGATTCTTATGATTATAGTTAATTATCTTTTTTCTCTAACATTTTAAAGATACAAATATTACTGGGTGATTTTAACTCATTTATGTTCAGTTATGTCAAGTGAAGTTTGTGTTTTTATCTTGTTAGTCACTATTCTATCGCTGTGAAGAGACATCATGACCAAGGAAACTTAGCAAAGGAAACATTTAATTGGGACTTGCTTACAGTTTCGGAGGTTAGTTCATGACCATCATGGCATTTGGAGACAGTACCTGAGAACTTTAAATCATCACTCTCAGCAAGGTAGAGAAATAGTGTGGAGAGAGAATAGGTCTTTTGAAACCTCAAAGCCCATCCTCGCTGACACACCTCTTCCAACACGGCCACACATCAGAATTGTTCTTAGGCAGTTCACCAAGCTGGTGACTAAAGGTTATTCTCATTCAAACCACATTCCCTTTAGAATTTATACTGCCATTTTTCCTCTGCCTGCTATGCTAATCATCAGAAATTTAAGGAAAAAAGGAAGCTATCAGAATAGGTTAAAAAAAAAAAAACTTTCAAAATCAAGATTATGAACTATACTTATAGAGGGAAACCAAAGGACTACATTTTGGATGGATCGCTAATGCAGTCCAAAAACAAAAACAAAAACTGAGGACTGTTAGAATAGGCAAGAGTACTTGGTTCTAAGCAACTGAAAATGTGCATTTCAGGCCTTTGTAATATGTGTCACATTTTTCAACCTCTAATCTTTAAAAAGATTAAAAACAAACAAACCAAGACAAACCCCTAACACCTGTGACAGAATACACAGTACACATAGCATAAAATTAGCCACTGTAAACTTTCCTTTCTTTCTTCTTCTTTTTGAGAACCAGGTCTCGCTTATATAGACCTGACTAGCTTATAGACCAGACAGGCCTTGAATTCAACAGAGATCCTGCCTTTGCCTCCTAGCACTGGGATTAAAGGCATGTGCCACCATGCCTGGCTTTTCTTTTTAGACAAGGTCTCACATGGCCCAATCTTCCAACCTCAAAAAATAAAAAAAGAATTTTCAGTCAGATGGAAAAGAACTGAAAGAACTAATTTATTTTCTCTCTTTCTTTCCTTTTCTTTTTCGGCATGGTGTGTGTGTGTGTGTGTGTGTGTGTGTGTAAAAGAGTCACAGGGCAATGTGAGGGGTTAGTTTCTCTCCTTTTACCTTGCTGTTCCTCGGGATGGAACCCTGATGTCACCTTTACTTGCTAAGTCAACTCACTCACCTAACCCACTTGTACTTTTGTTTCTGATGCTATGATAAACACTATGACCAAAAGCAACTTGAGGATGAAGGGGTTCACTCCACCTTACAACTCATAGTTCAAAACCCATCACTGGGGGGAAGTTGGAGCAGAAACTCAAGCAAGAAGCTGGAGCGAAAACCACAGAAGGGTGATGCCTACTTCCTAGTTTGTTTCTCCTGGCTTGCTCATTCTTTCTTATAAAGTCTAGGCCCACCTGTCCAGGGATAATAGTACTCAGAGCTGGCTGGACCCTCCCATATTAACCAGCAATCAAAAGAATACCTCACAGACAAGTTCACAGGCCATTCTGATAGAGACAATACCGCAAATGAAAAGTCCTCTTCCTGGTATGTTTGTTTTTATTACGTTGAAAAAAAAAAAAACCTATGATACCTAATTCATAATTATGTTTCTACAGTGTACAAGAATAACTTCAGATGTTTAAAATGAGTCAAGTATTAAAATGAAATAGCACAGGAAATTATCTCAATAATTTGCAAGAAGACAATAATCTTGGGTACAAAACCTAGGCAAAGCCACATGACTAATAGTTCTTTACAGTATGGGGCACATATCATGAAGGGTTACTATATCTGTATCTTCCTCCTGAGTTCTGGGATTAAAAGCATGAGCCACCATGCCTGGCAACAACTGTACCTTTAAGAAAGAAAGAAAGAAAGAAAGAAAGAAAGAAAGAAAGAAAGAAAGAAAGAAAGAAAGAAAGAAAGAGAGAGAGAGAGAGAGAGAGAGAGAGAGAAAGAAAGAAAGAAAGAAAGGAAAGAAAGAAAGAAAGAGAGAGAGAGAGAGAGAGAGAGAGAAAGAAAGAAAGAAAGAAAGAAAGAAAGAGAGAGAGAGAGAGAGAGAGAGAAAGAAAGAAAGAAAGAAAGAGAGAAAGAAAGAAAGAAAGAGAGAGAGAGAGAAAGAAAGAAAGAAAGAGAAAGAAAGAAAGAGAGAAAGAAAGAAAGAAAGAAAGAAAAGAAAGAAAGAAAGAAAGAAAGAAAGAAAGAAAGAAAGAAAGCGACATAAAAAACCAAACTTGGGAAAAGTGACCAACACAAGAGGAGAGGGTGTACAGAGTAAGCAATGATCTCATTTCCATAGAGGAGCAAAACAACGTGAGTGAGTAGGCGCCTTTAAGAGATGTGGAAGGCTTTGTCTTACATGATTGGAAACGCTTTAGTGGGGTGGTTTCATTTTCTCCTCTATCATTTGAGGGGTTCCCAGCCCCCCTCAAAGGGGGCAATATGGCTTTTCACAAGAAGGTGGTGCTTGTCTTTCTGCTAACGGGAGGGGTGTTACTCTACCTCACTTCACTTTCTATCTTATCGTTTCTTCTTCATAACTTCTCAAAAGTTTTCTGCGAGAGAAAAAGACACCCAAGAAGGCTTCTTTGTACAGCCAGCCTAATAGTGAGAGAGGCTAAGTCCTCTGGGGGTACAGAGAGCATCTTCCCCCTTGATCGGATTTCATGACAAGCATTGCTCTTTTTCCTCCTCGTTTGTTTGTTTGCTTGTTTGCTTGTTTTTGGTGTCTAACTCGTTGCCAGTCAGTTTCCACGACGGTGGAGACTCTACCTAATGACTGGGTGACCAGGGAAGGAGGATGGCTACTTCTGCTCTTTGAGCCTTGGCCACCCATTCTCTCTGGGACTCCTAGGGGGAAGTTACCCAACTTCTCATTGGCAAGACTATGATGACACTCCACAGGAAAGCAGGGAAGGGAATTGCGCAACTCCCGGGATAGACACAAAGAGGCTATTAAGTGTTCCAGGGCATAACCGCCGGGGCGACCGGCTTCTGCGAAGTTGAGGACTCCGGGATCCCCCGCGCCCCAACACCGCAGGCCGTGCCGCGCTCGTTTCCCGCCCCGGGAAGCAGCGAGGAGAGCGGCAGTCACCCTGCCGCGACGGGTGGGGGACTGTCGTCGCGGAGCCGAGGTCACGGGCCGGGAAAGCCCCACAGGGTCAGCTCGGGGACAGGGACCCGCGCTTTCTCTCGCTGAAAATCGCGCTGTAAACTCGCTGGGGCCGCAGCTCCGCTTCTCGGAGGAGACTTCGGTGCAGCGCAGCGCATCCCACACCCGCTCACACACCCCAGCCCTGCGTCCCCGGGCTCGGCCGACCCAGACTCCCTGTCTCCGCTTTTACTCACAGTTGAGGGTTCCCGCTGTGCTCGCACAAGCCACAGGTCGCCGGTGCCCGGCAGAATGACTGCAACCGGAAGTAGCTTTCCGTTCCAGTTCAGAGGGCAGCGACTGCGCTCTGAGTCATTAACGCTTCACCTTCCATCCTCAGGGCCAGCCCCGCCCCACGTCCCGCCTCTGCAGGAAAGCCCCGCCCACAAAGCCCCGCCCCGCCAAGCTCCACAGCGGCCATACAGGAAATAACATCTGACAGCAAGAGAACCCTAAACATAAGTCATTTGTTTAAAGGTCACTTCAGTGTTTTAGCTAGAATTTTGAGCAAACAGTAAATAATTACTTCTAGTATTACCTTATATGTAGATTAGAGAACCACTCAGAAAAACTTGATATATTGTGAAATTCCTGTTTAGAGCAGGTAGGGGAAGGCCCAGGAAATTACAGTTTTCACCAGATCCTTATGCGAATATAAACTATTACACATACACATCAACTCGGTGTTTCCTCCCACTAGTAATACTTTCCAATGGACATACTTGCTAAATAAAATTCAATTTCTAGTAAATTTCTCAGGGATTAAAAGTTTCTCATTATTTTATCCAGACATGCTTGAATAATAGCTGAGAGAGAAATTTCAGATGGGCGCAGTGAGAAAAACATCTTTTCCATGTTAGAACAAGAGAGTTGGGTTCTGGCTGCCCCATTTTCTCTTTAGTTCAAAGATTCAAACACTTGTCTGGTTCTAACCGTTAGCTTGAATATTTGGGGCAAATTTTAAAATTCAAACCATCGTTTAAAACAATTTTAAAACTTTCATCAGCTGCGGTTGCTCACAGAAAACCTAAGCAAGATCCACCCAATCAACCTGCTACCACAGTGATGGGTGGGGTTCGCAAGCCCATATGTCAAACCAGTATCCGTGAGGAGCTAAGGGCAGTGGGTGGACTTGAGGGGAGGAGGCCAGTTTTATTTAGGGTGTGGCTCATGCTTCAGTAGATGACACTATGTCTGACTTTGTGGTCACTTGGGATGGGGTTGGAGGTCATAAGGTTGGGAGAGGGGATGGATCTAGGAGGAGTTGAGGGGGATATGGTCAGAACATTGTGGGGCTGGAAAGATGGCTCAGAGGTTAAACGCTTGATTGCTCTCCCAGAAGAACCCCGTTCAATTCCCAGCACACACATGGCAGTTCACAAGTGTCTGTAACTCCAGTTCCAGGGGATCCTATACCCTCACCCAGACATGTATGCATTATAATATATTTCTAAAGGAAAAAAATAGAACAAACACATTATATGATTCTTTAAAAAATTATAAAATATTACTCAAATTTTTAACAAGCAGAACTCCCCATCTATAACATTTAGATCAAGTAAAAACTTTTTCCCAATAAGCCATCAAGTTAATTGTGACACAGCACTGCTCATATTAAAACAAAGTGACTTGCTTTCTCTAGAGCAGGATTAGATGCAAAGTAGATTGAGAGAAAGGTCTAGAAACTTCCAAGCATGTTCCTCATCTCCATGTATTTCCTCAATGCTGAGGTGGAAAAAGCCGCTAGAAAGAACAATGTTCTAACTTTCATGAGGAAAAAATAAATTATCAACTCCTTAAGGCAGATGCAAAGAATTACGAAAGATGGTAAGTGTGTATCTATTTTGTTAGCTCAGTGGTGAAGGAAAGTTTCTGTCTGTGCCAGCCCTCATTCAGTGTTTTTAGTATTCTAGATTTTGGTTGTTCTAACAGGCAATTGTGTCTTGATTGATTTAACTGATGGCTTCTGGGAGAGGAAGTGTTTTCTTTAAGGGCACATGGCCTTTCTTTGCATATGCTTATATTAGTTGTTGTTGTTGTTGTTTTTTTTTTTGGTTTTTCGAGACAGGGTTTCTCTGTGTAGCCCCTGGCCCTGGCTGTCCTGGAACTCACTCTGTAGACCAGGTTGGCCTCGAACTCAGAAATCTGCCTGCCTCTGCCTCCCGAGTGCTGGGATTAAAGGCGTGCGCCACCACACCCGGCTCTTTTAGTTGTTTTTTAAACAGGTCTAGATAGCCAGGAAATTTCTATGTAACCAGGCTGGCCTTGAACTCACAAACATCTGCTTGTTTCTGTTTCCTTGATACTAGAATTAAGGGCATGAGAGGCCATGGGCCTCCTGGTAATATCTTTGGAAGAGTAGAAATTTCACCTTTTAATGAAATCTAGTTCATTCAGCATTAAGTTTTGAGTGCACTTGAAGCTGCTTTAGAAATTCCTTGTTAAAATTATAGAATTAATAATACATTAAGAACACAAGGCTGACTACATAGGCAGTTAGAAATATAGATGTGCTGCAAACTTTGAATAAGGAAAATATGCATTTCTTACACATAGATTTTTTTATTTTCCATTCCCATGATGTTTAGTCATGAAGAGAAATGACTGTACATGTACAAAGGGCCTAAATGCTGACAGAACTGTTTAAAATTGATGATTTTTAAATCAAAACACAAACATATATTTTAATTTTCCTGATCACGACTTTTATCAGCATTGACATTCAATGAAGATTAAAAATATAGTGTTGTGGACATTCATATATAGAAGAATGAAACTAGATTCATATCTCTCACCTGTACAAAAAAAAAATCAACTCAAAAGGAACCAAAGTCTTGAATGTCAGAACTGAAACTCTAAAACGGTTAGAGAAAAAAGTGGAGAAGATCTAGGCTTAGACAAGAATTGTCAATAGGACTTTATTTGCTCTGAGAATAAGGCCAATAACTGACGAATGGGACCTCATGTTAAATAAGCAAAGATATAGCCTATGGAATGGGAGAAAATCGTTGTTACTGAATTGGACAGCGGATTAATATCTAAAATATATAAAGAACTCAATAAATTAAACATGGAAACAACCCAATCAAAAATCAGCCAACGAAATGGACAGCTCAAGAGATGAGATACAAAAGACCAATAAACATATAAAAATGTTAAATGCCACCAACCATCAGAGAAGTAAAAATTATAACTATATTGGCAGTCCATTTTACCCCAGTCAGCATGGAAGCGATAAGGAAAACCAATAAAACCAAAATGTTTGCTGGCAGGAATTGAACAAAAGCAAACCATTGTACTTTGCTGATAGGAATGTAAATTAGTCCAATCACTACAGAAGTCAATATGGATGTTTCTCAAAAAAAAAGTTGATATGACCCCGCTATATCATTCCTGGGTATTTACCCGAGGATCTCCAAGTTGATATATCATAGACATATCTGCACGGCAACATTTATTGTTAGCACTCTTCACAATATCTGTTATAGAACCAAATAAGGTGTCCAACGACAGAATGTACAAAAATATAGTTTGTTTTTTTAGTTTTAGCTTTCATTTGTATTTCCTAGATTTTAAATAAATATATAAAATCAAAATACAAAAGTTGAAGTGAAACTATCTAACGGAACAAGAAGGGCTGATGGGAAGAGGGAGGCCTGAGAAAGGAAGGATAGGTGTGGGGGACATACGATCAACGTACAATATATGCTTTATGAGAACTGTAAAAACTATATTGGATGACATTGGTAGAATTATTTTTGTGTGTATGTATATGCAGGCATGCCTGTGTTTCTAACATGTGCTTGCACACACATGCACGCATGGAAGCTGAAGATTGTCATTGGATTGTCATTGGATGCTCCTTAGGCACGGCCATCCATATTGTTTCTTGAGACATCGTTTCTCATTAGGACCTGGGGCTAGCTCATTGATTAGAATATGCTTTCTAGTTGATAAGTCCCAGGGATCTGCCTATTTCCACTTCTCCAGTGCTGGGATTATAAGCACACAAACACTTGGGTCTTTATGCCTGTGAAGAACTTTGCTGACTGAACTATCTCCCCAACCCCAACACTGTAAAATTCTAAGAAGCAATAATGTATTTACAATTCCACATTTAACAACTAATGAGTGTGGATATTTGAGGAATAATCTTTTAAAATGATAATGCAATTACTCCTCACTCGTTAGTATATACTTCTGATTAGTAAGGAATGAAGTGGCATTGATGTTGGTAGTATGGGGAATCACAAGCTTTTAAAAAGATGTACCTTGGGGCCTGTGACAGCATTAGTCATAACTTAATACAGTTTAGAATGTCCTGGGAAGGGGGTCTTTGTGAGGGATGGTCTAGATCAGCCTGTAGGCTTTTCTGTGGGGCATTGTCTTTAATATAGTAATTGAGGTGGGAAGACCTGTCCACTTGGGTGGCTGCATTCCCTAGGCATGGATTCCTTCCTGGATTAGATAAGAGTAGAGAAAGTAAGCTGTGTGAAAGCAAGCATGCATTCACTGACTCTCAGCTCTTGACTGTGGATGTGAGCAGCTGTTTGACATTACTGTTGCTTTCACTTCCCTGCAACAGTGAATAGTAACTTGGGATTGTGAGCCAAATAAACCCCTTTACCTCTACGTTGTTTTTGTCAGAAAATTTAATCACAACATTGGGAAAGGGGATGAAAACAGAGGACCTATTTTTGAAGCTAATTCATATTTTATGGAGAGTTCTGAATATAAATCTAGGAGCAAGGAAGCATGCCAATATAAATATTTACTATAGTTGGGAATCTCAGGCATTGGATAAACCTCTGACATGAAATATCCCAGTCAATATGGTGCCTTTTGATTTACAATCACATCTGGATGAGCTTTTTGTGTCTTAGACTCTCCAATTAAAGTTTTTTTTTATATGAATACTTATAATATCACAGGGTGCTGAAGATTAAGTCTTATAGCCAGTACCAAATATGTATGGTTGAACAAGCTGTGGTCACTTGCTGAGGTTTGTCGGAGAAATTTTTTTCCTACCTTGCACAAAGGCACTGTTAAAATCCCCATTACTCTGCTGATAAGACACTTCCTGGAAGAATTGGACATGCTCTTTGCTGTGTGAAGGGAAACAAGTCTGGAGGCCTGAAGAATAGGGAAAAAGCTAACAGTCCTGGGGCACCTGCTTGTCAGTTGGACAGTAATTGTTATTATGTGTGACCTACAAGTGGTATTCTGGCCCCAGTGTTCCTGGTAAGTATCTTTATTATTTGTTTGGGGGCTAGGATTTGGAGGATAACAATTCTGTAATGTGAGTGATAGGTGTGATGCTCTATACCCAATTATGTGGAATCAATAAGTAAAGGATGTTATTAGACAGCTGGGGCTCTGTCAGAACTTACTTTTTACATATGATTTATGACAAGAAATGACACACAATAGTTTCTACTTAGCTGAGAACTCTTTTCATAGTGAAAAGTAGACAGTCTGTGTCCCTTCAGCCCAACACCCACAGAGCCGAAGCTGATGAATATCAGTTTCAAGTGGAGAGTTAGCTGTGAACTGTCCACATCTACACGGTGTCTCAATTCAAGATCTGTGCTGAAGGACAAGGAACACCAGGCAGAAGGTGAGAACCAAGGAGAATCTATGCATCCAATTAGAAAGGGCTACTAGGCTTCGGGTAAGTAAATATAAGCTGAGTATAGTCTCAGTGTTAAGGAGGTAGAGGCAGGCAGATCTCTGTGAATTTAAGGCCAGTCTTGTCTATATAGTGGGTTCTAGAACAGCTGGAGCCACACAATGGAATTCTATATCTAAAAAAACAGAATGAAACAAAATCCAAACGAACAAACACAAGACGGAGCATGCCTTTGAGAAGACTATGATACATAAAGAAAACACAAAACAGTGAACACTTTGGCAAGTAATTTATAGGAGTGACAAATAATAAGAATTCCTCCCCCCAATTTTTGCGCGCACACACCCACACACACACACATACACACACGTATAAAGTTCTCAATGTTAGTCTGCTTCCACTGCTACCCTTTGTTCAAACCACCATTAATTCATAATTTTCATACTGACATTATACTTATTCTCATATTATCTCTCATCAAAATTTAATGTTACCATGTTTCTAGATTTTTTAAATCATCTACAGTCACTTTACATCATCTCATCACTTTAACACAAAATATAAACCACAAGCCTGGAATAAGTATCATTCCCACATCTCTACATGCTATCCAAGCTCCCAGGAAGAGAAGGCAGGGGGATCAGGAATTCAAACCTTCGCACATAGAGAGTTTGAGTAAACCTGAGGTACATAAAGCCTTATCTAAAAAAAATTTTTTTTCCATATTTGGGGCTGAGTATGTATCCTGTTTAGAGTGCTGGCCTCATGTACACAACACCTTGTGTTTTATCACAGCACCCCACAAACCATGTGCAGCAGTGCACACCTCTAGTCCTAGCTAGAGACAGGATCAAAAGTTCAAAGTCATATTCAGATACAAGTTCTAGTTCGGCCTGGGCTATATGACACCCTACCTCTCTGGGGAAAACATAAAGAATCCAAGACAAAATGAGAATCTTGGAAGTATCAAGAGAATCAGAAGAGGAGCCAGGCTACAGTGGCACACAACTGTTGTCTCAGGGGGAGAGATAGAGGTCAGTCTTAGAAGCGTAGCAAGTCTGGAGCTACTCTGAGCTTCTCAAGTCCCTGCCTGCCTGCCTGCCTGCCTGCCTGTCTGTCTGTCTGTCTGTCTTTCTACCTACCTATCTCAAAAAAGATGTGTCAAACTATCTTCAAGCAATTATTATTAAGATTAGTGGTAGTTTGGTGGCTAGGCATGTGGTTCAGTGGTTAAGGTCACTGGGTGCTTTCCCAGAGTATGACATGGTGGCTCGAAACAGTCTGTAAGGTAACTTTCAGCAGTCTGTAATACAGTTCCAGGAGATCAGATACTCCCTCTGGCCTCCAAGGACACTGGGCATACACATCGTATATAGACATACAAAAAGACATGTCAAAACAAGCATATACATCATTTTAAAAAAGAGATTAACAGCAGTTTTGCTTTGAAAACCATGGAGACTACAAGATCATGTGAAGACATGCTGAAAACGCAGGGGAAAAAAAGGTCAACCAAGAGTTCTATATCCAGCAAAACTATCCTTCAAAAAAAAAAATTAAAGCGAACAAAGATACTTTGACATCAAATCAAAGCTGAAGGAATTTGTTGTTAGTTGACTACCCTAAAGAATAATAAAGGAGTACTGGAAAATGAAAAATTTAAAAACCTACTAGAATTGAAACCATACAAAGAAACAACAGCAAAAAAACAAAACAAAACAAAAAAACCACTTTTGTACTATATAGTATAAATCAATCAACTATGTAAATATAAATTCCAGCATGATTCAATATTTATGTACAATTTCTTTTTTATTTTATACATGAGCATACAATTAGATAAAGATAACTTGCAAGAAAGCATAAGAGAGGGATTAAACCGATAGGATAGTTTATGGATATTACTAAAACTAAGCCTATATTCACTTAAATTATCTGAATTTCCATGTGACTCCGAAAAATATCTGTTAAAAAATACAGGACAGAAAAATGAAAAGGGGCTAAAACAGTGTAAATAAAGAATCAGTTAAACACAGAAGGTGGAAGTGATTTATGAAATAATGAATGGACAAGAGCTTGTAAGAGCATGCAGAGGCATTTGTTAGTTAAGGGCACAGTGTCTGGGAACCAAATTATAAGGATGATTCAAGCAGTCCATGAAGGGGCTTCTCTTGAAAACATGAATCTCCGCAGTCAGCAGAGATTATGTTTGCTATGCTGTCATCAGCAGCTGGCTCAGGCAGAAAGTCACCAGCTTGCATTCCCAGAGTAGTTTAAGGAAGTGACAATGATGTCAGAACACCCTCAATGCAAACAAGAAGCTATTGAGAAGGATGTTGACCAGGCAAGCTACCACTTGAGTTGAATTACCCATTGGCACAGAATAGCATCTACAAACATAAAGTAATTCTTTGATACTGAGGAGGAAATATCTTACATCATTGTGCTGTGAGCTTTATTTTGCATTTGAACTTCTGAAGTTAAGTTAGGATAATTGGTTCTCACATATGATATCTCCTGAAAAAAAGCTAATGGGTTGAATTTTGGAAATTCTTCTTAAAACAGACTAATCGTGTGTTTTTATTGAATTTTAAAGTTGCCTTATTTAATTTGACATTAAAGCAAAATTAAAAGATAGCTGAGTTTTTCTCGTGAACTTTGAATGTCAAAGCCATCTTCTCTAAAATGATCCTCAACCAAATATTTAGTAATATTTTAATTTAACTAGGCCTTCTATTGTGAATTCATGAAATGATTAATAAACCTTTAAAGATTGTTTTCTTTCAATGAGGAAATATTTCAATTTCTCTATAAGAATCCTGATAGGTAATACCTAAGCTTTTCTTTGCCAGTAACTCAGAGATGTTATTTCTATTTACTTTACAAATTTCTCAGTGCAAACTAGACAAATTCTATCAGATCTGAGCAGCTTCAACTTCTTGCCTTGCCTGCGGTTGACAGGGTTTCTTCATTGTCTGTACTCTTGATTACATGCCATTTGTTTATTTTGTAACTTTATAACTTATTGTAACTTTGCTAGCCATTCACTTTTATGCTAGACTTCATTTCTAAATATAATCTCACTTGAATTAGTGAAAGTGATTATGGCATAAGACTGTACCATGGGTTAAAAAAAAGTAATGTTCATTGGAGGGTTTTTATTGTTTTGTTTTTGTTTTTTTAAGTGGCATGATTCATCTACTCTTAAGCCTGGGTATTTTTACTTCAGACTTTAAAAAAAAAGAAATACGTTATTAAAAATACATTCATTAAGTGGCACGTCTTATTAGTGATTACCTTAAAAATAGATAGAAAGCAGAGCTTGGTCAATAAAAAACCCAACATAAGCAAAGATCAAACTATGCTATCTAGAGGAGGCTTACTTCAGATGAAAAGGCACTCATCAATGAAAGTGAAAGATGTGGACTGGAGAGACGGCTGGGCATATAAAGAGTTTGCCATGCGAGTATGAGGCTCAAAGTTTGAATCCTCATAGTTGTATAATCCAGATGCTGTAGCACATGTCTATAATATCAACATCTTTATGGGGAGATGGGAGACAGAGACAGACGAATCCCTGGAAACCAGGGACCCTGTAACTTGGCCTATGCAGTGGGAAGGAAACAAAACTACGAGCACCTTTCTCAAAGATGGAAGAAGCTGAGAACCACTGGCATTTGAAGGTGACCTCTGACCTTCACAGGTGCACCATGATGTACATGCACGTGGATTCACACATGGAAATGCTTACACACACCCAAGCATATACATGCTGTACAAAGACACACAAAGATAAAATAATAACGATAAAAGATGAAAAAATATTTCTGAGTTCAGTAATCAAAAGAGAGATGGGTGACTGTACTAATATTAGACAGAATATGTGTAGAATAAAAACCCTCCATAGGAGGCAAACAATAAGAATACACATACAGCCGGGCGATGGTGGTGCACGCCTTTAATCCCAGCACTTGGGAGGTAGGGGCAGGTGGATTTCTGAGTTCGAGGCCAGCCTGGTCTACAAAGTGAGTTCCAGGTTATACAGAGAAACCCTGTTTCACAAAACCAAATCAAACCAAACCAAAACAAACAAAAAAAACCCATACATATACATTTATAAAAACATTCACCAAGAAGATATAACAATTATACATATAAACAGAAAAGAGGGCCCTAAAGAAATCGAAAAGCACATTTACACAACTGAAAAGGGAAATAGACTACAACAATCCTTGGAGATTTCATTACGCCACATTTGATGACAAGCAGAAAAACAGACCATAGGGAAATGGCAACTGAAACAGTACTGTGAGCCAAGTGGGCCAAGCCCACGTCAACAGAGCACTGTGCCAAAAGGAAGCAGAACACACTCTCCTCAAGGGGACAAGGACTCTTCTCCAGGATAGACCCCATACTGCCCCTTCCAGAGTCTCACTGGACTTCAGAAAACCGAAGCCATATGAAATACGTTCTTCCACTGAGATAGAAAGAAGATGGAAGTCAATAATCCAAGGAAAACTGGAAAAGACACAGATCTGTGAAAATGAACACATTCTGAAGCGACTAGTGAGCCAGAAAAGAAATCACAAAACAAAGAAGATTTTCTTAGAGGTTAATGAAAGCAACATTGCAACACATGAAAGCCCAGGTAGCTTTTAAAAAGCGCTCAACGAACCATGAACATCCTCATTAAAAAGAAAACCAGAGGGGGATGAGATAGATCAGTGTCTGTAAAGACACTCATCACTAAGTCTGACCACAAATAAGGTGGAAAGAAAAAGCAGACATGCTCTAGGTGCGTCTGATCATCACACCCAGTAAATATATAAATGTGATTAAAAAAGAGAAAGGAAAGAAAAGAAGAGAAAAGAAAGGAAAGGAAAACTTTCGGATGGGAAGCTAGCTCTGCTGATAAAGCATTTCCTTACAAGCCTGGGAACCCAAGTTGATCTCCAGAGCTCATGTAAACAAATAAGAAGGCATGGTGATGGGTTTCTTGTTATTCCATTGCTAGAGAATCAGAATAAGGTGAGACCCTGTATACTCCAAAGAACTAGAAAAAGACAAATTATCAGGGGAAAGTGCCTAACAGGCACTACAGGAGAGATAAGCAAAATAAATAATAAAAACTTTTAAAGACTTATTAAAATAAAAAGATCTAGATTTGTTATAACTATGCTAATATCAATAGCAGTGACATTGGGTTAAAGGCAGGAAGTAGGATGACATACAAGATATATATATATATATATATATATACATATACATATGTGTGTGTGTATATATATATAAAGATATATATACACACAATGCATATATTGTCTATAGTACATATACATATAATACCTATATTATCTATAATAGTTCTTGCTTAATTTTTAATCTAAAATGGTTCTAAACAAAGTTTACTGGCCTAAATAACTTCCAGGTTAAAGAGAAAATAAAACTGCAGTTATAAACGGTAAAGTTGCATACTGAGCTTGTATGAGGTCCTGGGGTCAGTCCTCAGCACTCCCCACTCCCACCCATGCACATCCCAAAGCCAAACCACACAGCCCTGCTGAAACTATGAAGCTATGTTAATGTAATAGTGATAGATAAACATCTATCAGTTGTAGTTAAAGTGGTCCTAAAAGTTCTATAGTCTTAAATATTATTAGGAAACAGTAAAGGGTTGAAAATATATAAACTTAAACACTCAAATCAGCAACTGAGAAGAGTAAAATAATCTTTAAAATATCTCGCAAATATTAGCAAAGATAAAACCAAAAGATATTTTGTATACAGCTAAGTATAAAATGTCACATCCAAGGGATTAGTTCCGTGATACCACCAATCAAGAAAAAGAGAGAGAGAGAGAATACAAATATAAAACAGTGAGCACCAGCAAGGATTATCTATGCAGTTATAGAAATGATTTTTTAAAGTATAGGATAATATCATGTGTGTCGATACGATTAAAAAAATTGAACAGAAGAATTGTTTTAAAATTAATTGTTTTCAAACAAAACCTAAGCTATGTTTAAAAAAAAAAGATCATTAAATGTATACCAATCAACAACAATAGAAGATATTGGGAAAATATTTTAAAGAACTATCTGTAAGCAGAAATGCCAAGGTCGAGGCTTTGGATTGATTCCTTAAACATTTCAGGGAACAGACCACGTGCATGAAACGTGTTAGCATTTAGGATGTTTTGGCCTTTTTCTCATTTTCCTTTCCGAAACTAAACTTTGGTAGACAAACTCGTTACTGATAGGTGTCCTAAAATGAAAATCTAGATGAATTTGCCTTCTGTGTATGAGTGCAAAACTTCTCAGCAAACCACAAACGTTTGCTTTTCAGTATATGTTTTCTTAATGCAAACGGGATTGGTGATAACCGGTTTGGACACACATTTTGCAGACCCTCGTTGGATGGAACTTTCGAAAGCTGTTTGCAGGGAGCGAGCGTAGGAACAGCTGCTTTGTTTGTAAGTCTGGTTGCTCGGCCTGGATAGGGTTCCTTGGCTTCCAACACACTGTTTTCATTCTTTCCTGTTAGTGTGAGCTGTGAACCGAATTGTGAAGCCAAAATGATAGGAGAGAGGCGTCTAAGCATGTGGATTGAAGAGAAAAAGGAAATGTGTAGGCTTGGTTTGGTTTGATCAACCAAATGTATTATTTTAATCTGAGAAACAACAATATACAGTTTCTAATTATAAAATCAGCTCTGTCAGGGAAACACAACAGCAACCTGATTTCTTCGAAATCTTTTTAAAAAGCAGATAGCTGCCTCATGTGAATTGCTAAAGTCACACAGTTGTCTCTAATGTGATCAAAGACATTAAATATTATTTAACATGAAACCTTGAAATTGTTTATTAACTGTACCCTTAATAAATCAGGGTATTGTTAATTATTTGGGTTTTTTTTATCATAAAAGCATTTACCTCAAACCAACAGCCAATCTCATTAACCACTGGGAAAATTCCCCTAACATCAGAAATATAACAATCTACTGCTTTCTCCTGCTTTCCCTGATCCAAAAACTCTAGCTGGTATGCTGAGAAGACGAGAAAGAAGACGCATGTCCACATATTTTTTTTAATCTAAAATGGCATGTAAATTATGTAATTTAGAAAAAAGTAAGAGAACAATAAAATGACTACATAAAATGATAAAATCAAGATGTTAGCAGTAGTTAAAACACAGCAGAAACAAGGTTCTTACACGGCTAATCCCCTACTGCACACATAAGGAGACAAAGCAAACTGGCCTGGAATATGTCCTACAATCTATATCTATAATGTATAATGCAAAGGACTCCATATGTTTACTGGAGCCTCAATGCATAGAAAGGCAGAATGTTCACAGACAGGAATATTTTATATGGCATGGACGATCCATTCTCTCAAGTTAGTGTGTACATTTTAAAAATTCCGCCAGAATCCTCCCCACCCCCAGGGGAATTTCACAGTTGTTTTGAGTCATCTTGGTAGCCATAAATCACAAATGTTTAAGAGGAATAACTAACTGGACATTGCTCTAGGATCCCAGTTGACTTCTGGGCATACATTTAGGCACATTGGGTTGATATATAGTTCCACACCCCCAGAGGCAGACTAGTATCTCTTGCTATGCACACACAGTACTGTAATCCTAGAGATGGCAGAGGGTGAGTGAGGAGGGAGACGGTCTACAGGAATGATGTGATTATTCTGTAACTTGGATGAAGTCATTTTCTCTCTTCCCCATTCTCCTCCAGCTTGGGTAAAGCATCCCAAACACAGTTTCAGTATTATAAGAAGGCAGGTTGGTAGTGATAAAAAGCCAGGAAAAATGAAATAATATGAATTTCTATTTAAGTCTTGTATGACTATACCACTGAATATACATGATTTTGTTTTTAGCAGACACTCTTATTGAGTGTCTAAAAACTATTTAATATAACAATACTGAAAATATTTCTTGATAGTTAATCTGGGGTTATCCTTAAGGAAATAATGTGATATGATCGTCAATATTAATTGTGATGAAAATAAAAGGGTCTGTTGGGAGCAGCATAAGCCTTGATTACTATAATTAGAATTGCTTATGAAGCTAACATCTGATGTCATAAATGCTCATCATTATATATTTCTTATGAGAATAAAAGTACTAATGTTAGTTTATCATTTGAACAGACACATTTAATCAGGCTGGAATTGATTTTTTAAAACATAAGCAAAAAGTCGGACTACATATACTTTTAATTTACTTTCAACATAGTTTTTATGTAACCTAACTTAGGCCAACTATCTTTCAGTCACACAGTATTAGAAAAAAAAAAAACACTTCTTGAGAAGACTCACATATCAGATATAAACTTTTAAAACTCATCTCAATTAAACACATACACCATTCTGTCTTAAAAATTAGGGACAGAGTAAAAGGGTCAGAGTGCTTTAAATAGTCTTTGGATCCCTCTAACCCTGATGACGATGACAAAGGCATCGCCGACTCCTGCCAGGGACAGCCTAGTCAGCTATACCAGAGTGGAGTAGATCTTGCCACACTTAAGGCATCCCAACATCCTTGCTAAGCTCACAGTCGATAGAAATTAGTAAGAGCTGATTACCTCCAGGTAATGTCTCCAGCTGATCGTCTCCAGCTGATCGTCTCCAGGTGACAGGCGTTCCTTCACAGACTATGTCTCTTTAAAGACATAGGCCCGTGCCCATTCTGGAAGCCGTTTGCACAGACTCTACAGATGCTGCCCAAACTGTCCGGAGCTTTCCCTTGTGTTGAACTGGGGACTTCCACTGAGAAATCCCCTGACTTGAAGACTTCCTTATTTGTAGCTATCAACAGCCAATCATGGCAAAATATTGAAATGAAGCAAAAACTACCAGAAAATGTTCTGAAACCACCCGTGACTATAACTCTGACTTCCTTTTGAAACAATGATATTTTACCTGAATAGTTAAGGCATGAAAAAAAAATCTAGAAATTATAAATATAAAAATTTTATTTGGAAAAAGTATTTTTTCATGTAAAAAAGTTTTAAAAGTAAGCTTATCTGAAAAAAAATGCCATTTTAGCTTTACTCCAAGTCATATCTATAAATAAAAGTCAAACCCCAAATTTGAGTATATTTTTCTTTGCTTTCTGGCTTACAGAGGCCAGTTGGATGTAGCCTAGTGGAAAAAAAAAAAAAAAGGTATATCTTAAGATTCCAGAACGGGACTGTAGGTACTAGTGAGAGAGGTAAAGCAAAACAGGATTCTTTAGACAGAATTTCAAGTTTGAGACGCAGGTCACTGTTTGCATAAATAAGCACATTTCAGCCCTGGGGGAGTGTTTCTCTCAGACCACATGGGACCAAACTGTAAGCTTTACATATAAATGAAAGACAGCAATATCCGGGCATTTTTCTTTGTTATAAAATGGAAATGTCCTTATACATGATCTCTCCGGTTTCCCCTTTTATTACATATGATTAAGCAGGGAGGGTAAGTGCTCTATGTCACAAAGTTAGAAGCAACAGCTACCCTGATGGGTTGACGGGTCTGACCCCAAGTGCAATTTCACTTACTGTATGCTGCTCCTTCACAGCAAGTTCATGAGTTGGAACAAGGTTGCACCCTGTGGGGAAGTCTCCCTGCTGAGATCCTGCATAAGAAATGTCGGGAGGCATCCCCCAAGGTTCCAGTTAATAGAAACTAAAATTTACAATTTCCGATTCATAGTTTAGTTCCTTTGCTACTGTAAAGCACTATTATTTCTTAAATTGCATATCGAACATATCGGAGCTAATGCTGCATATGGTGGAATTATTCCTTCCCCCAAAATATTTTTTTAAGTTTCTAAAGTGCTGAATAAGCATGTGGTTAAAAACTGTTCTATATACTCATAACATACGCAGCGAAGCGTTTGTGTTCTTTCAGCACTATGTACTTGTTACAATCTCACTGGCGAATATCAAATACTAAACATGCTTTTGTGCAATGGAAAACTAAAATCTAACAATGTAAATACAACGAACTGAAACATCAGAAACTTACGATAGCGCTGGCGTGTGGACAGTTTAGTCCTTAAGAGTTTACAGTTGTGAAGCAAGCTTTTTAAAGCACAGCTTTTTGGAAAAGCAGCCCTCCTGTGTTGAAGGGGAAATACATGTCCCCACCTTCAGTTTTTGGTCTCTCTGTCCTACATTTCCTCCTTCAATTATTTACTTTGGCCATTGAGTTTGGCTAAGTCCCAAACTCCTGAAAAACTGGCTAAATTCCTGGAATATTGGTCACAACCTGATTGGACATTGATAGGGGCTTCTGACACCGTGGTGCAGAAACTTTCTGATTTGGTTAGAGATGCGTTTTGAAGATGTTATGAGTAAGCGTGTGACATTAAAAGCTGAAGACACCGCTGACTAG
This sequence comes from Mus caroli, assembly GCF_978045245.1. Lineage (NCBI taxonomy): Eukaryota > Metazoa > Chordata > Mammalia > Rodentia > Muridae > Mus > Mus caroli. Next base: position 119,137,842 of record NW_028227257.1, read on the forward strand.
TTTAGACCCTAGGCAGGTAATGATATTTTCCCCTGTCCTTATTGAGTCCTTAGTCCACTCCTGCTCTTGAGTCTTACCTTTTTATCCTCTTGTAGAAATCCCAGTGGGAAAGGAAGGGATAGATGGGCACAGTGATCCGGGTGGTAGGGGGTAAAGGGGCATCAAGCTCAAGTTGGGTGGTAGCGGAAAAACTTAGGTTCTGATTAAAAAAGACAGATGACCAACGTGTTACCTGACCAATAAGAGCAGAACCAGCATGGGGTAGTAGGATTCTCATTGTAACTGTGTGTGGAAGGTCTCTCCAGAGAGAATGCTCTATTAGCTGATCTTTTCCTTTTCCTTTGAGAACATAAAAAGCAAGTCCTATTAACTGCTAACTAAGATTCAGCGAGACTCAGATACCTGCAAATCTGTCCAAGAAGCTAGTTAGGTGGCCATGTGGCACAGGAGTAGACTTTTAATTCAGAAACTTCACTTAGATTATCATACCAGCACCCAGAAGATGAATGCTTGGATATGGAATTTCTGGAAGTGGAAACATTTTCTTGACTTTACCTGTTGATAGGGTCAAGCTCTAAGATCTTGTTGGTCTATGGCTGCAGCAGGCCTGACCCTGAGATGTAATTTACCATATCTGAAGAGAAGATTCATGCTTTTTTATTTTAAACTTAACTTTCCCCCAACTTCCATAAACCACATGCAGGGGAGAGTAGCTGATGATAAGATTTTGCAACGTCACATAAATTTCTGCCAAATATTTCTTTCTTAGTGGTAATATTTATGTTTGGTATCCACATACAGTAGAATTTGGGGCTGGTATGAATGGCTGGAGAATACAAGGAGCAAAGCTAGATAGGGAAATAACTTCACTTGTTACAATTCTTCAAAATATTTTTTCTTATTCTTTGACAGTTCTATACATGTACATCCTTGTAAAAAGCTGTTAGCCTGTTTTATGCCCCTTCCCCCTGAAACTCTTCCTCTTCGTAACTCACCCATCTTCCACTTTTGTGCCTCTGTTTTGTGTGTGTCATATGGGGTAGCCTGAATGAACTTGGGTGAGAAAAGCTTTACTGAAGTATGGGTAACATGTCGGTTGTAATCCCTTCCTCCAGCCACCATTAACTGTCAATAGTCCTTTAGGGAAGAACATGGTCTCATTAGCCCTCTCCTATTTCATGATAAATGTTGACAAGCCAAATCTTGTATGAGCTAGTAACCAGGGCTCCCATGATTGCGTCAGACATATCACATCCAGAAGAACATTTCTCAGCACATTCCTTCCACCCTCTTCTGAGATGTTCCCTAAGCTTTTGGTAATAGGACAGAGCTACAACTTTTATATTTATGCTCTAATCCGATTTAATGATTGACCTTTGTGGTGGTTTAAATATTCTGGGCCCAGGGAGTGGCACTATTTGGAGATGTGTCCTAGTTAGGGTAGGTGTGGCTTTGTTGGAGGAAGCATATCACTGTGGAGGTGGGTTTTAAGACCCTTATCCTAGCTGCCAAGAAGCCAGTCTTCTCCTGTTTGTCTTTGGACGAAGAAGATGTAGAACTTTCAGTTCTTCCAGCCCCACATCTACCTGGACACTGCCATGTTCCTGCCTTGATGATAATGGACTGAAGCTCTGAACCTGTAAGCCAGACTCAACTAAATGTTGTTCTTTATAAGGACATGGTGTTTCTTCATAGCAGTAAAACCCAGAGACAACCTTATATCAGTGCTTGTTTGTTTGTTTGATAAACATTTATTACCTGTTTCTTCAACTCAGGTTATCAGGCTTTGGGAACAACACACTGAGGCATCTCACCATTCAAGTCCATGAGCTTAGGGATGCAGGGCTGTGTACTCAACTCATTGAGAAAGATGAAAATAGGATGTGTTACTCATTTTTTATGTCACTGTAGCAGAACATCTGTGCACATGTGTTAAGGGATGAAGGATTCTTGTAGACTCATGATTTCAGAGAATTCACTTCATGATTACTTGATTGTACTGCTTCTGGGTGCTTGCATAGTAATGGAAGGCATCATTGCAGAGAGTACAGTGTCATAGAGGGGATAGAGTGACTCCAACAAGAGGCAGGAAGGGACAAAGCACACCTTTTAAAGACACGCAGTGACATACTTTTCCCAAGCAGGCTCTACTTCTTAGTAATGCACCACTTAAGCTACAAATCCATCAGTGAGCCCATCTTTAAAGGAAGTGAAAACCCTTATGTTGCAGATGCTCACCATCTGGCGAGCAAGCTCTTAACACATAGGTCTTTTGTGCGGGAGCATGGAGGAGGATACTTCTTATCCAAATCACTACATAATAACGCTTTATGGGCAAAGAGACAGTTCTCAGTCCAATAACTATTCATTAAGAGTAAGCACTGAAGAAGTAAAAGAGTTAAGGGTTAAAATTGTAGTTCATATTTTTCCTATGATCTCAATGTATTTACTGTTTCTTTTAGGTTACATATATGGCTTTTGCTTGTTTTTAATTGCTTTTCAAGTAGATAAAACATAATCTCCATTTGCTTTTAGGATTATAGAAGAATATTTTTAATGTTGGTGACAGACATGATGTTAATACTCTTGGCAGTTCTTAAAGTAAAGCGTTGAGGTACACAACTGAGCAGCTAAGAGGTACTTCAGATTTATTTTTTGAGAATGGCAATAAAACTAGGGTCTTAAGTTCCCTAGCATTCAGCCATCCTCATTTATTTGACAGCTGATATTATTGGCTATCCAAAGGAAAAAATATGCTGTGATATGTAATACGTTAATAGGAACAATTACAAGATCTCTAGTTACTGGTCTCTACCACCTTATGAAGAGAAACAATAGGAAAATTGCTTGTGACTAGGAAGGTTGATGAGATTTAATTTATGAGCAATCATACAAAATTGACGAGTTTTCCTGGAGGCAGTAATATGGAGGCAATAAGCCATCCCCAAACTAATAAGGGCCTTGGAATTCCCTTAGAGAAAAAGGAAGTAACATTCTTGTGTTCTGACCCATCTTTCTGATCTTTGAGAGCAAAGATAAACTGTTAAATACTCATCCTTGTCATAAACACATGATTGCAGGAAAGGCGAATGCTTTCCTTAGAGAATATGGAGGAAAAAAAAAAAAACAACTGTATACAAGTATCAATTAAATTCTTCAAGGTAGGCCTCAGGCCAGTGGATAAGAGCAATTAGGAAACAAATTTTGTTTATTATAGGAGAACAACATTCTTGTATTCAGAAGATAAGTAGTTTCACTCCAGGAAGCAACGAGTTTCTTCTTTTTGTACAAATAAATCAAATACATGACAAATGATGGTTGTTTGGGAACCTTGAGAAGGGATTAAAACCTCAGTCAACGATGCCTTTAAAAAATTACTGTGGCCCTGACACAATTTCAAGCACTTTGCATATAACACTTCATTCAATTTTTGTAAGCACCCCATGGTGAAAGTACTATATTACAGGTACAAAAATGGATGTATAAAAATGAACTAGCCTAATCGAGTACAAATGACTTGTATGTAGAAGCCCTCATGTGTGTCTCCATAGTCCATGGTTTTAACAAGTATCTCATAGCAAAGCTGGCAGGCCTACTTGTCTGCTGTCATGCACCTGAACATGGAGACCATTATTCAACAGCAGCACAGAATTGGAGGGGAGGTGAAAGAAATTCAGATTCCCTGCCACTTTTGATTACTTCATGCCATTTGGAAGCTTCCATTTACAAAAAAAGTAATGAACTGAGAATATAGCACTTTCAACATCTACTCTCTACCTGCAAGTTCAGTCTTGGCACAGGCATGTGATCATAGTACAGTTGGATAAAGTAGGAGAAAGGTGAAGAGAAAGGAGGGTGATGCAGAGTGGATGCTCTGGTTAGGAACTGGAGGGGCTCTTGTTGACATCCACAATAGTGTCTGTGTTTGGTGGTTGTATATGGGATGGATCCCCAGGTGGGGCTGTCTCTGGATGGTCCTTCCTTCAGTCTCTGTACTGAACTTTGTCTCTATAACTCCTTCTATGAGTATTTTGTTCCCCCTTCTAAGAAGGATCAAAGTATCCACACTTTGGTCTTCCTTCTTCTTGAGTTTCATGTGTTTTGCAAATTGTATCTTGGGTATTCTGAGATTCTGTGCTAATATACACTTATCAGTGAGTACATATCATGTGTGTTCTTTTGTGATTGGGTTACCTCACTCAGGATGATATCCTCCAGACCCATCCATTTGTCTAAGAATTTCATAAATTCATTGTTTTTAAATAGCTGTGTAGGACTCCATTGTCTAAATGTACCACATTTTCTGTATCCATTCCTTTGTTGAGGGACATCTGGCTTCTTTCCAGCTTCTGGCTATTATAAATAAAGCTGCTAGCCTGATATAGCTGTCTCCTGAGAGGCTCTGCCAGTGCCTGACAAATACAGAAGTGGATGCTCACCGTCATCCATTGGATGGAGCTCAGGGTCCCCAATGAAGGAGCTAGAGAAAGGACCCAAGGAGCTGAAGGGGTTTACAGCCCCATAGAAGGAACAACAATATGAACTAACCAGTACCCCCAGAGCTCCCTGGGACTAAACCACCAATCAAAGAAAACTCAATGAGGGACTCATGGCTCTAGCTGCATATGTAGCAGAGAATGGCCTAGTTGGTTATCAATGAGAGAAGAGGCCCTTGGTCCTGTGAAGGTTCTATGCCCCAGTATAGGAGAATGCCAGGGCCAGGAAGAGGGAGTGGGTGAGTTGGTGACCAGGGGATGTGGGGAAGGGATGAGGGTTTTTGGAGTGGAAACCAGGAAAGGGGATAACATTTGAAATGTAAATAAAGAAAATATCTAATTAAAAAAAAAAGAAGAGGCGGGGCAATTTAGGCTCATGGTCTCTTCTCAAGTGCCAGTTTAACAAAACCAAGCTGCCTTGGAGGGCACAGTACCATTACTTAAGGAGATGGCAATGTATGTTCTGATTTTTCTGTTCTTCAACTTTTCTTTCATTTCTAATTTGTTACAGACAGCTTTGCCAGACTGCAGGGGACAAGAAGAACTGCTTATGTTTTCATTAACAATCTGAAAGTTGACAGAATCCCATCAGGGAATGAGACGAGTCTGTTTCAAGCATTAGATGGTTTGCTATCTCTTTCAGGACCTAAGGTGTCCACCCATTTAGTTTACAGCATGTTCTGACTTTGATGTGTGCTCTGGAACTCCTGTCTGATGTTAGTGAGAACTATCAATGAAATGTGACTCATAGGCATTTTCCTTCAAAGCTGAGAAACCTAGAAAAGGGCTTAGATATCAGGAGAAACTAGAAGTACTGGCTCCCATTAAAGAGTTTCAGAGTTTATAAATGACAGAAAACAAATTTGCATGCCTTGATATCTCTATCTTGGATTGATAAATTCATAAAATTGAGATGGCTGCAAGAGACCGAAGGTCATTGATAATTTTCCATTTGAGTACACACAGCATTGTAAGTTAGTACTTACAGAACATCTAATATTAGCAAGATTCACAGTTCATACTTGTAATTCTCAGTAAATGATGAGATTAAAACACACACACACACACACACACACACACACACACTAACCTGTCTGTAATCTTTAAGGCACAACAACAGTAAGAGAGAAATAAGATGTAGAGAAAAGCTGCCAAGACAGGAAAACCATGGCTCGGAGTGCTTTGAGGACTTTTAATAAAACAAGTCAGACTCAAGTGTGAGAGCTGACCGTGGAAAACGGTTTAGCTTGATGCCCTGACGCTGCTGGGAGGATTAACTAGCTGAAGTTTGCAGAGTGACTTCAGGGTTCTTTAATTTATAACTTAGGTTTCTTTTAAATTTGATTGTATTTAGTAAGATACCTGATCTGGGATAATCACAAGCTACTGTTACCAGGGGAAAGACTCAAGTAGAGCTCAATGGACAGAGTAATTATGTGTGGGGCATGCTACTTCTCTGGCTGAACCTGGCTGTATTCATTTACCTCACAGAGGAAACAGACATGAAGAGATGAACTGATTTTCTCAATATCAAGCTGACTGATGGTACTGACAGATTGGTAGGGTATTAAAGATCTGAGCTCCAAAGTGTTTGACCATTCGTGACTCTGTAATCTAAAGATGCTGGGAACCTCACATACACATGAACACACACACACACACACACACACACACACACCCCGCCCCCACTCACACACCCAATACCACACCACACACTCCATATACAAATAGTAATAGTATTACTAGAAATAGTAAATATTTAAAGGAAGATAGTGCTGTAGTTTGGAGACAGGAAGATCCCTTAGCCTTGCTGCCCAGGCAGCAAAATGCTGGCTCCAGGAGATATTAGGGCACAATAATACTGACATCCTGTAGCTGATTAGAGCTCTCAGACTTGAAGCTTTCGTTTGCTTCAGACTTTTGCTTTTCTTTGGTTTGAAGATTTAATATGATGGTCTTTCTAAACTTTATAGCTCATTTTTGTTTCCTTTATAATAGTCAAGTCTTTTTTCAAATAGATAACTGGCAGAGAGTCAAATTATCTCTGATATATTTATATATATGTATGTGTATGTTTGTATATGTATATGTATATGTATATGTATATGTATATGTATATGTATATGTATATGTATATGTATATGTATATGTATATGTATATGTATATGTATATGTATATACACACATATATGGGTTTAGGTAATCACTTAAAAGTTTGTTCTTCCAGAATAAAGGTCTCCTTCACCCCTTGACATTAGTCAGTGTCCAACTAGGAGACAGAAACCATATGGTAATTTGAACAGGCCATTTTAGTATGGAAAATTATTCGATGTGGTATTCTACTAAGAGTTAGCAAAAAAGATTCATGAGAATACCCCAGGTCTCTAAGAGAGTATCCAAATAAGGAACAAATGAGGGGAGAGACCTGCAGGAAGTGCTCTTGGTCCTTCATACCAAAAATGGTCTACATGTCGTTGGGACAGCAGTGATTGCTTCCCAAGTGGGAGGGACTGAGCCAGGCAAGTCAACTTTAGGGGTACCTGTGAGGTTCTTTGGGAAGCAGTCAGTAGGTATAGTACTGAAGTTTCCCTAGAAGCCTCCCATATATACTACAGCTTGGGGCAAATGTCCAGGCACCAGCCACAAGATAGGAAAAGGAAGCAAATGGAAAAGAGAAGAAAGAAAGAAAAGCTGTGTTTCATTTCTGTGCCTCTGTAGCTGCCCATACTGAGAAAGATGAAACGTGTGCTCACTGCAAAGGAGAAGCATTTCAATGTTTCAGCCCCACCCCAAGCCCTTTGAAAAGCAAACAGCAGAAGATGGTCTTGGAGCAAAAGGACAGTAGATGTGTATCTGGCACCCTTGGGTTTTTCTCTCTATCCTGCTATGCCAGCATTCAACAACAGCACTTGTTTAGGTGAATCAGCTATATTAGTTATATTAGTTATATTAGCTATATTAGCTATATTAGCTATATTAGCTATATTAGCTATATTAGTTATATTAGTTATATTAGTTATATTAGTTATATTAGTTATATTAGTTATATTAGTTAAAGGTGGAGAAACAAACATTAACTGTAATATTTTTTTCAGGTACAGTTCCAAAACTCTGATACTCCCCCAAATCATATGATGTTTGAAATAGGTTACCTCTCATCATAATGTAAGAAAAATCTTGCTAGTATTGCTTTACGCTTCAGTCATCTATTCATAATCTAGCCATGCATACACATGGAAGAAGATCGTTTGGTGCACGGACATGTTTTCTTAAGGAGTTACTTCAGCCCAAGTGGTTGGACCAGTTTGGTGTGTAGGCCTTGAGACTTTTGTAATTCTCTCAGGGTGGTTCCCACAGGCTGGGAAATGGAACTGCGAAATGATAATGCTTTTGTAGGCTAAGGTGGACAGAGAAGACCTACAAAAGGTATATTTAAAGTCACTATGGTTTCTCTCCAGTGAAAGTCCAACACAAGGGGGTTTGCTTAATTCAAAAACCCCTGCGTCTGGTCTTTTGTGATCATCATTTTTATAATGACCTAAATCTGATCTCGTGTTGCTAATTTTGGCAGGTTTCCCACACTTTAACAACCCATGTTCTCGAACTATTTCTATTTTACTCTGGAATTCAGTGGTCTGTTCTCAAGCCTGAGTGGACAGTCTGGGCCCGATTCTTGCTCCTCCCTTGTGTGAATTCTGTTCTTACCGCCTTGCCTTTACTTGCCCATGGGCTTTGTTCCACTGTGTCCACTCAACAGGAAGCACTCTGTCTCCGCTGTCACAGCGAGCCTACTAGTCACCAATCTGTAAGTCAAGTTTTTGAATTAAAAAGCCTTTTTAAAAACAGTCATTGATGCTGATTTTGAACCATAGTTAAAACATAGTTTTACCTTCTCTATCAAGTTATTTCCTTCTATGTTTAGATTTTATATTTATTTGTGTGTTTGCGCATCAGTGTGCACGCGTGTGTGCATGGGCATGTACACACATGCCCCATGGATGTGGGTACCTTTCCAGTCCAGAAAAGGCATTGTGAACCATCAGCTTGACATGGATGCTGGGAATCAAACTCCAATCTTGCAGAAAAGCACCAAATGGTCTTAACAACTAAGCGCCGCCCCTCCCGCCCCCTCCCGCCCCCTTCCATCCCCTTTCTCTCCCCCAGATCCATTCCTCATCTGTTTCCCTTCAAAAACAAAGAGCAGGCCTCCCAGGGATATCAACCAACATGGCATAACAAATTATAATAAACTGGGCGTGGTGGCGCACACCTTTAATCCCAGCACTTGCGAGGCAGAGGCAGGTGGATTTCTGAGTTGAGGCCAGCCTAGTCTACAGAGTGAGTTCCAGGACAGCCAGGACTACACAGAGAAACCCTGTCTCAAAAAAACAAAAACAAAAACAAAAAACCCCAAAACAAAAAAAAACCCCAAAACAAAAAACAAAACAAAATATAATAAGACTAGATACAATTCTCACGTCAAGGCTGGACAAGGCAACCCAGTAGCAGCAAAGAGTTCCAAGCACAAGCAAAAGAATCAGAAATAACCCCAACGGTTGGAGTCCCACAAGAACACAACTGTAATGTGTACTCAGAGGACCTACCTCAGACCCACTTAGGGGGGCCCATGATTCAGTCTCTGGGAGGCCCTATGAGCCCGCTCAGCCCCGCCCTGTGGCAGCAACACTCTAACTCTTAAAAGATGGCAGAAATAGATCCTGACAGAGATTTAGGCTCTTGTTTCTACTCTTGGTCCTCACACTGTGTTGGCTGCTCATCTATGCAGCTCGCGTTGGATAAAACTGTCTGTGGCAACTTGACAGAGATGAGAGGTTTACATTCCAGAAAGTCTGGGGGGAAAAAAAATGTGAGGTTTTTTTTTTTTTTTTTTTTTTTTTTTGTTATTGTTACTGTTTTGTTTTTTGTCCAGAGTCAGACATTTCTTGAGCTGATGGAAAAGAAGATTGTCATCCCTTAGATGTACTAGAGCCTATGAAAGTGTACCCTGGGGTAGCAGAAGGAAGAGGGAATGCGTAAACAGACATGGTGGTGGACTTCTGGGATGCCTGGCTGCTTATTGTCCAGAGAACTAATGGGATGACATTCACAGTATGCTTGAGATTGGTACTGATTTTCAATCTCGGCTTGGATCTTGAATAATGTGTACTGAGTCTCCCCACCACATTCCACCCTGCCAAAGCCCATGTACTAAAAAGAAGCTTTGTTCCCAGGATGGTGCAAATAAATGGGGGAAATCCTGGGAGGTGTGGCCAGTGGGAGGTACTTGGGTCAGTGCCAGTGTGGGCGTGTCCTAAAGGAGCTTGTTAAGATCTTTATTGTATGATTGAAAGAAAGGTCTCTTTCTCTTCTCTCTCTCTCTCTCTTTTTTTTTTCTTCCTGGACATGAGGGGTCAGTTTAGCTTTGCCACATGATCCAGATAGATATGTCACCCTGGGTATCAGTATTTAAAGTACTGCCCCCAGTTGGTTGTTTTTTTGCAGTCAACATTGCAAACTCCGTGACATTCTGTCTTGAAAGATCTAAAAGGTGACCCAGTGAAGTGGCAGAACCAGTTCCACAGGGTTGTCCTCTTATCTGTACATGTTCTCTCTAGCATGCATGAGCATCACCCATACACACAACAACAACAATAAGTAAAATAAAAATAAAAAAAACCTTAAAAGTCCTAAAACAGAAAAGCATTTACATCCCACAAAAGCTGCTGTATTATAGCACAAATAAATGCTGCGTAAATGAATATGAAAATTACACAAAATATTTATTTGGAAATATTTTATGTATATTAGAGTATTTATAGATAATCTATGTTGGAAATTAGGATAAGGGAGAAGCATAAATTCAAAACTCAATCTACCTATTTTTAGAACCACAGATAAAATATTGTGTTGTCATCGTATTTAAATTTTCTGTAGCAAACAGGCTCAGAAACTATAAATTGGGAGTAAGGCTCAGGAGGCCTGGATGTACGTTGTGACCTCCTGCTAGTGATTAACTGCTGTTGGAGCTGACGGCTGTGTGGGTGAAGGTGAAATGGGTGTTAATGAGATTGCCTTGAAGTAGAGCAGTTCCAGAAAAGGCTAATCTTGGAAATGTGGAGATTCTTTTTATTACCTTAACACCTAGTTTGCAAATTTCAGTAAAAGGACGGAGCAGGAAGCTAACTTGTATCCTGTACCTTTTCCGGGATAGGCTATTTTCATAATTATCTTGCAAATTTGATATTTTTCAGGCGACAAGGCAGGCTCAGAGACAAGTGAACTTGGCCACAGTAAATAGCAGGTGCATTAGTTGTCAGGTGTGCAGTGAAGGTTCTTTAGGGCAACGGAACCATGGGAATGAACATGTCTTACAAGGAGACCTAGTGGACAGTGACCATCTGCATCACACTGGCTGTCTGCACACTGGAGAGGCGGAGAATTCACAGCCTGCTCATCACAAGACTGGGTGCTTCAAGAATCTCAATTTGGTGCTGAAGACTTGTAGGATCCTTGGAGAAGTGCTGGTTTTCAGTCCATCCTGGAAGACTGAAGCACCTCGTTTCTAATATCCACTAAGGATGACCGTAGTAGCAGCAATGGGGCAGATACACTTACCAGGAAGAAGGAAAGTGGGCAGATGAACACAGCTCTTCCTGCACGCCCTCCCAAACTCCCCTTAGTTCTTTTTGTATTTGGGTAGCCATAGGAAGGTGCTGCCCATTCTGGGACACAATACTTCTGCCTCATTTAAGCCTCCCAGGAAACAGCCCCACAGACTCTCACAGAGGCTTGTCTCTTAGTTGATCCCAGACTCAATCAATTTGACAACAGAAGGCAACTAGGACTTGACTCATGGGTCTATGGTCTTCATATGCATACACTTTAGAGAGGCAGATGGGACTACTAACTTCCTTGCTTATCTCCATAAGAATACATCTACACAAAAAGATCGATAACAATTATTTTAAAATGGACAAATGAATGTTTTTAAAACACACACCCAGACCAAAACCAAGCTGAAAAAACCCACAAATGAAAAGATGAGCTACATACAAAACACATTTTAGATAGATGTGTACCTCCTATCATGGCAGTGGCCCCTGCTCCCTGTTTCCCCTCATCTCTTATCACTCTCTTTCTATGTACTCTTTGCGTACTTAATTTTTCAGTATGCTGCATCTTTCCCCGTGTGGCTGAGGAGCCAATTTCTGGCCCAGCTGCCAGATACCCAGCAAATCTCTTAGCTGCAGATTCTGGCCTGGCAGTGTTAGAAATTCAGGCAGAGGGTTGGGTTAGTCTAATTCTGAAGACAGCTAACAAAGTCAATGAGATAGACGGTATTTGAACCTGTTTAAGTCCATGTTTGTAAGCGTGGAACAAAATTGTAAGTTCTGTTGAAGATTAGGAAAATAAAAACAAAACAAAACAAGGCAGGATGTTTATTCTCTGCTGAAGACAAGCAGTATCAATAGGACTTGTTTATAATAATAATAATAATAAAAACAAAACGGGTTTTATTAGATTGGTTTATATGACTTTCATGGTTTAGATGAAGCTGGCCCTAAAAGTCTCATAAGTTTGAAGATTTGATCCTCAGTTGGTGGGACTCTTTGGGAAGGGTTAGGAGTGTGGCCTTGTTGGAGGTGTCTCTGACGGTGAGCTTTGAGGTTTCAAAAAACTTGTGCAATTTCCCAGTGGTTGTGGATCAAGATGTGAGCTCTCAGGTTACTCCTCTGCTCTGGTGTCATGGACTCTACCCTTAAACTGTAAGCCAAACCAAATGCATTCTTTTATAGGTTGCCTTGGCCTTGGTGTTCTATCACAACAATAGAAAAGTAACCAAAACAGTGAACCAAGGCTGAACAGTTGATGGTTGTAGGCCTGAAAACTGAAGCAACCATTAGCTGCTCAGTCCTGGAAGCTGGCAGTCACGGAATGAGAAGGACCAATGATACAGAGCTAGAGCGAGCTACCATTCAGAGGCTTAATAACCTGTGGAGGCAGCAGCCAAAACCATCACCTATTCAGTGAGAGTTGTGTAGAAATAGTTGTGCAGAAGCCTCCCACTTTTCTAGAGCCCCTTCCCCAACCTATTGAAAGATGTTACTCTCACTTTCCTGACCCACATGTCAATCATCTCTGGAAACACCCTCACAGGCCCACATGGAACTTGCTTTATGAATTTCTAGGTATCTTTCAGTATAGACAGGTTGGCAAGCAATATCCAGCTCTGCAGCCACCTTCTGCTTTTCTCCTCCGAGATCTGGTCATAAAGGCATTCTCTACTCCATCTGCTATGCAGGTAGGTCGTAAGTCACTCATTGTACCAGTGTTCTGCCTCATACACTGAGGAAAGAACGTTGGAGAGGGAGGACAAGGAAAATCTGAACAAGCAGGCTTTTTTGAGCACTCAGCCCCCTGTTTCTTTCCTTCACATCAGGCCTTTTGTCCTCCAATCTTGTTTCTGCATAACTGCTCAGAGAAGACATTTTTTTTTCTTGCTCTTCCTTTCTGAAGCTCATGTCACACAAAATGTATTAAATGAATTTGCATACTTTTCCCTTGTTAATCTGCCGTCTGTTGCAGCACTGCTGGCCATGATCTTGTGATGGATGAGAAGCAGAATCATCCTGTCCCTATAGCTCTCACATTCTGAGTCAGATGAGTTCAGGCTTAACTCTAATAGTTAGCACCACAGGCCTTTGAGACTGTACTTTTGAATTTTTGAAGGGACTGACTACCCCGGATCATATTTACAGGTTTATTCTGGGGATCCTTACCCTTGTGATTGGATGCACTTAACACTAATGGAATCATTAAAGCAGATCTTAAAGGGAAATTTGGCAGAAATTCTATAAAATGGATATTTGAATGTCAAATATCTAAAATGAAAGCTGTAGGCTTGGTTAGTCGGAACTACAAAAAGTGCTAAAGCAAACAATCTTAGAAAACATCACTGATTAAAGAACAGATGAGTTGAAGATGGGCAAGTGACAAAGAGAACGTCTGTTGGTGTGGAAAAGCTGAACGGGCATGTGACAGTCATGAGTCATGCTTTGATTACCAAGCACGGTGCGGGCAGTCATTAGTTTCAGTAAAAGCTACTTAAATGGAAAATATAACTGTTAATAAGATGAAATCAACTCATATGTTACTTTCTGATCTTCCCCTTCTAACTAAATCCTTGATTGACTTCCTCTTTTTCAGACTTTACATGAGAGAAACAGTAATGACAGCGGTAATATTAATGGTTCATCAGACACATGTGTGTTCTATGTATTATAAGTTAACGCTAAGGTTCAAAGCATATTAATAGGACCTATTATGTCTACATAGTACCTACTACCATATTTTACTCTATATACTGAAGAAACTGTTCTGTTTCCAGAGACACTGACATTATTATTACTGGATTTCCCTGGAGTTCTGCATGGCAAATACTAGAATTACTTTTAAGCAGGGAAATTCAAGCCATGTTCTCTTCAGCAGGCTGTGCACCAAAGCAATCAAATACTCGGGGTAATCTTGGCAGGGTCTTAGCTAGCTCCTTTGTTTGCAAGTACAGAAAAAAAAGCACTAAAAAAGAACAATTTTGTATTTTCAGATCCTCAGTTATACTGAATGCTTGGGCAGGCATTTTTGATGGGGTGAAAAATCAATCAAAGAGCTTTAATGACAGACAAACATATTGCAGATTTTTTTTCTCCCAATAAGGGACTGTATACTCCCTTCCAGGTGTTACATCAACAAAGGAGCAGATCTGGTGAGCACAGCTCCGGCTGGTTGCTAGCTGCCACTCAACTTTTGCCTCCCCTTTAGGGTTATGTACATCTTGAGCAGCACTTTATGGTATTCCTGATATGATGTATGCTGCTTCCTATTAAACGAAGGATGGAAGGGCATCTCATCTCGAGATTTGTCCACTTTGTAGGTTTTCAGCTACTAAGTAGAAGAGGGGGAAAATAATCGCTTTTCCTAACTAGAAATTCTAAAAAGAACAGCAACAACCAAAAATATAACACCCAATTTTGATAGGCCCATCAGTGACCTTTGCACTGCAGAACAAAATTCGCTGTGAATTCTAAGGCTGGGCCACCAGGTCTGTGAGTTTTCAGAGGAAGAGAGTATAGGCACTTTCTGGGAAGTGATTTCTGAGAGTTCACATGAGAAACAGTAAATGACTGGAGAGGCAAGCATGGGAGGCCAACAGTGGAGAGAAGAGACAAGAGTATGTGATTCCTAGACTGACATTGTTGAATTATTTTTAGCTCATTATCCTTTTAAGAAAAGTGCATCATCAAGATACACTTGGTCTTTTATGTTTCATTTAAAATACAGTTTCTTTACGTCTCATTTTCCTTTTAACGAGTAGCCTATGCTTGCCTCTTATATTCTAAAATGTATAAGGTTAACATAATTATTGGAATTATGTTATTGATTATTTTAATGAACAGTACTCAAACCCTAGAGACTTTCCGAATCAGCTAGGTTGCTTATTTCTTCATTCCATCCTCAGATATTCTAATTTCGTTGATCTGAGGTGTGGGAGAGGCATTCTCATATTGAGGGTTACAGACTGCACGTAGGCAAACACTTTCAAGGGAAATGCAGACTATCTCAATTGTTAGCAGGGTTAACCATGGAATGCCTGAGATCTGCATTCAGATAAAAAGAAAAAGGCAGCTGCTAAAGTTACATGAATCTCATAACTAGAACTTCAAAGTCTACTTTGGCTTTATTCACACACTCAGCAGATAGCAGGGAGAATGTTTAAGACAGTAAAAACCATGAAGATAACATCTAGTTCTGAGCTGGAAGGGAGGGGACCCTGGCCACCATGGCCACCGTGGCCACCACGTGTCCATGCTAATGAGGGGGGCAGGGAACAAGCTGTAAGGAGAATCATATGATCTCAGGGATTACTTGGTGGCTTCAATAATAACAGAGTATTTAATAAATATCTGATGGATCTAAAGGCTTAAACATGTTCAACACGAATGAAAAGATGTGCTTCCCACCTTATCAGAATAAAATATCTGTAAACTTATCATACTTCCTCCCAAAGCCTCGGAGGATAAACGTGTGATTAGAATTCAATATGTTTGTATATACTCTTCTCCTATTTTAGTGTCCATCACAAAACCCAAAGTATTTGTCAAACTGTTCTTTTCCCTTTATTTCCCAAAATAAGCAGCGAGTGGGCAGATACCCTTCCTGTTTTATAAGCACACAGAGAGGAGCACTGAAAAGTGAAGTTCTTTGCTTGCAGTCTCGCATCAGCTAATTTGAGCTCTTTTGTGGGATTCTTGAAGGGCTGAGGGCATGCTTTTTTTTTAAGCCTTTGTAAATGTTACAGTCGGATTAACACTGCTGAGAGGCAATTTTCCGTGGGTCTCTGACATTCCTGCATGCCACAGGAGCAGAGGTATAATCTGGGATTGCTGGATGCGTTTTCAAAATGGCTTGTACAGCAAATAGTTTTCGAAGATAGAGTTAAGAGTCCCATGATGTACTAACCAGAACCCCGCGGAGCTCTTGTCTCTAGCTGCATATGTATCGAAAGATGGTCTAGTCGGCCATCAATGGAAAGAGAGGCCCATTGGACTTGCAAACTTTATATGCCCCAATATAGGGGAATGCCAGGGCCAAAAGAATGGGAATGGGTGGGTAGGGAAGTGGGGGGCGCTATGGGGGACTTTTGGGATAGCATTGGAAATGTAATTGAGGAAAATATGTAATAAAAATATTAAAAATTAAAAAAAAAAGAGTCCCAAGAGTATAAATCAAGCATGCTTGCTGTTCAGTAGAAGAGACTAGAGTTCAGCATGGCGTTCTTGAAGTGTAGCCCACTGCAAGGCACACGAATATATGTGGACACATTTATACGGCTTCTGTGGGACACAAAGGCAGGGAAGAACTGTCCAAACAAACAAACAAACAAACAAACAAAGAAACACATATATCCATATAAACCATGGTACTCACTAAGCTTCCTCACCATTAGTTATAAAATTTGTTGTCTTTGTCCCAAGATGTCATCAGTCAGCAAGATCCATTAAATCATGGCAGGCTAACTTATTAATCAGTAAAATTAAATTCTAGATCCAATTATTTGTATTAAAGAGTGGAGATCAGGGCTTACAGTGATGGTTCAGTGGTTTAGAGCACTGTCTGCTCTTCCAAAAGGACCCAGGTTCAATTCCTAGCACCCTTGTGGCTGCTCTCAACTGTCTATAACTCTGGTTCCAGAGGATCTGACACCCACACACTACAGCACATAAAATAAAATAAAAAAATAAATTAGAAAAGAGAAGTTCAATTAAAATCTGTGCAGTAGAAGTGTACTCGTATAATATCCAGTAAAATCTAGGTCTTCTACTCCAAATTCATGCCATGTGGCCTTCAAAGTTCAACAATAAAAGAAACAAGAGAAGCCAAATATTCCCAGAATATTTGGTAAAATTACTTAATTAATTGCAGAGAGTGATAATTCTCACTCAGAGAATTATCAGAGAGTGTGAGAGTAATTGCAAGAGGGTAGCACCCATAGGCTTGTTCTTTGTGCTTATGTCTTCTTTGTTTCCTTTCCACTAACCTCCTTCCCTGTGTCAGGCTCTCAAGGTAAAAGCCAACCAGTGAAATGCTTGCTTAAGCAGCACTTTCCCATTCCAAGACTATGTAAATGACAATGAAACCCTGGCAGTATGTGCAGATTCTCTTGCATACTAGATTCAGAAAAGAAAATATGGTCTGTCTTGACTCTCACTGCTGTCAAGTGTTTAAATTGTCCTTCCAGCATATATTTAAAACACATTGTCATTGCAATGTTACCAAACAGTGAGCAAGTCAATGTATCTGAGACCACACAATGATTGACATTTTATAAGTCAAACAGAGAGATACGGAACCTCATTCTGTGACTGCTGTTTCCAGCTCTGAGGACGGCTGATACAGTTTTTTGACAGTGTGGAGAGATGTGTAATGTTGGTTCATAACCACAAGCTGTAGAGTCAGAAGGTAGCCTTAACTTGGTGACTTGGCACACGTTGCTTTCTTAAATGGGAACGAAGTGAGATTAAGAACAACAATGTCACCAACACATTTGCATGCAGTTGTTCTTTGCTGAGAATATGTGCATGTTTGTGCATGCGTGTGTGCGTGTGTCTGTGCGATTTTATAATTCTCTGCTTTTTAAACTTTATTTACCAAAGCTAGGCATATCTTACAAACATACTTATATGGGACCACTTGTATGTTACAGAGCAATGCTAGGGGACACCATAAACCCGCAGGTCACTGCTACATGTGAGTGAGCAAGCTTCTTGCCCTTAATTAAAATCCTTTACCAAGTTGTTTTTGTTGTTTTTACAAATCATCAAGTTCACCTAAGACTCAACTTAAAAAATTATCTTTCCACCTTAAATGAAAAGACAGACTGACCTTGGAATCATGTTCTATCTAAATCACTGCCTCTTTCACACCTCAGAGGAGTGAGGGCAGATCATTTTTCTCATGCCTACATTGTGAGCCACTATAGAAAGTAGGAACTATATTTTTCAACCTATGTTTCGTTGAGTATGGTTCAGTGCCCACCAAGGCACTGTTGGTTGATACATTTTTATCAAATGAGAAGAATGAATAAATGTCAATAGTTTAATAGCGGCGGGGATATTAAAGAGCTTTTCAGGTTCCCTGGGTCTATTGACAGATTTTTGAGCTCTAATGACTACATCTCATTTTATATGTGTTTTCCCTGCTAATTAATCTTACCACAGTTCACAAATGCTCATAAAATAGCAAGGTCATTCACCTAAGAGTGTTTTCTGCCCCTCGCTCCCTTATTAAGCATCCCTGGCAATGATTTGGACTTCCCCAAAGAGTTGTTATATAGATTTCATATCATTTAGAGGGAGAAAGAAGGGAACAATATGATCAATGAAATTAAAGCTTTTGCATAATTAGGGGAAAAGCACCTTTTGCCTGGCACAACTTCAATCTTCTTTCCCACCAGCTGCTAAGTCATTTTCATATCCCTGGCTGCTTTCTCCAAGCACAAACACACCTGTTCTCCCAGTTCAGCATCCATTTTATGTTGGCGCCTTGTGAGCAGGAGATGGGAGTGTGTTTGACTTGCGTCAGAGAGCTGAATAATCATCTTGATTCTGAGATGGCAGTCGTCCACTTTGGCAGAGGTAGGTAACTGCGTTCTGGCCAACTTCAGAATTTTTCTCCTGAGACTTTGAGCAGGACAGGCCATTTAGCAAATAGTTTGTAGGATCATTACACACTTGTATTTCTTCTCTGGCCCACTTATTTCTCTATTAATCTGCAAAAATGCTTCTGGAGTATTTGTGCCTGGTGCAATGGTCAGAGGTTAGGGTCACATGGCTAAATCACAACAAATCAATCGTGTGCTTTGAAGTTCAATTTGACAAGGAAGGGTGGTTTTAAAGGAAAGGTTAGTCCATTCTATCTTTCCTGAGGACTCGGAGGAATACAGAATATGGAAATACCAAGGGATGTTGAGTACTTTAGACAGGGTTTGAGAAACTTGGGAGATGAATTCAGGACTGTTGTCTGACTGGAGAGAGGCTGGGATTCCAAATTGAGAGATGGTCTCATAGAAAAGGAGATCAGGGACTGTCTCAGCCCCCTTGTTGTAGCCAACAGGGCAACTCCTTCCATGGCACTTAAGGAAGAAACTTGATCAGATGCATAAAGTCTGCACAGCGTACACATAGATGTGAGAAAAAGATAAAGGCAAGTGGCAGAGCTGAAGATGAAGGGAGGCCAATGTTAGAGTAATTGTCGTACTGACTGGCAGGATCTGGCTAACGTGAGGGCTAGTCACTCTCCTGCTAGACTTTTAGGTTTCCATTAGGTGGAGATGAACATTCAAGGTTTTAGTATGGACTCTCCATCATGTGCCTCCTACAGGATGCTCAGGATGACTGGTTCATTTGTCAGGGAAATTGCTTGTAGTCTCCACCCCTGGCTGATTTACAATAGTTTCCAAAATAATGGTGTCATTCTGAGGATTTCTTTCCATTGTTCTAATCTGTATTCCTTCCATCTGGCTAGTACATCACTCATCTTAATTAGTAACATGCCATCCTTGTCTGGTTCTCTTTTGCCAGCAAGTCATTCATTTCTGAAATAACTTCTTCACCTCCATCATATAGTTTAGTATTTGCAACAGGAAAACAGTAACCTCACACATTCTTCCCTTAACAGGGAAAAAAAATGAAATCATCCACAGCAATGCTAATTAAGTGGAGTTCAACATTAGCTTTAATTTAAATCACCTCTCCTGAGACTTCCTAGCATATACCCGGGGTGTCATAAAATATGAAGCCACACTCCCTCTCAATTAGCATCCATTTATTTGGGAACAACACCAAGCAGCAATAAACAGGCACAACCTGTTCTTTTTCTCTCGTATTCTGCCCAGCAGCAGCCTGCTCATCGCATCGCTTCTGAAGCAGCATCTCCCTCTCTGTGACGGTGTTAATCCACAAGTCGGGCAAGGTAAAGATGGGTTCCAGGCATTTTCCCTGTCAAGTCTTCAGTGCGGAACTGTATCACAGTAGAGAGTTGGCTGCAGAAACACTTTACATACAATTAAAAGGAAGACTAGGTCAGCCTTGAAGTAAAAAAATGCTTTAGCCAGAGGTGACTGTATACAGAAAGCAACTTGGAAGTGGAGGTAGTGGAAGAGAGAGGGGCATGATCTGATTCTGTTAGGTTCTCAAATCAGGTCTTTATAGGAAATCCATTTTTATATCTGCTGTATGCTGTCCTCTTTTGGCCAGTGCTCCCATCACTGAGCCTTCTTGATCTCCCTCCCTCACTGCTGTGAACTGCTGGTACCTACCGATAATGGCACGATGGTGCTCTCGTTTATGGTGTTCATTTAGCCACCCCAGGGAAACATCTGAATCACAGGCGGAGCTTTAATGTTGTATTGCTCTACTTTCATTTCACGGACATTAAGTACCAATACATTTTAAAATAAGATAGTTTTGAAACTATACACTTCTTATATACAATAAGATATCTTGAAGCATATGCACACATAGTTAAATCCAGGTAATTAACAAATATGTCACCTCACATGGTAATTACTACAAAAAGAATACTTAGCACCCCTTATATTGTAACATAGAATTATTAACTATAGTTATCATACTTGATATTATTCCTCCCAACTACACTTTTATAATCTTTAATCAATAGCTCTTCCTTACCCTCCTCCAACTACTTCGGCCTCTGGTAGCTACCATTCGACCCTCTATTTCTGTAGAATCTACTTCTGCAGATTTCATAAATGAGATCCCTGGGTATTCATTTATCTATGCTTATCTGTGTCTATCCTAATTTTCTGTCATTTAATGTCAATTTAATGTCATTCATGTTGTCTAGATTTACTCAGATTATCACCAATGGCAGAATTTCCTTCACTGTGGCTGGAGTGTGGGGTACATACATCACATTTTCTTTGCCCATTCATTTCTTAGTCGACAATGAAGTTTATTATCTTGGCTACTGTGAATCCTGTTGCAGCTAACATGGGAGTGCAGATGTCTTATCCATATACTAATAAAGTAGTTGCACCACTTTAATGTAGATCCAGAAGTGGACTCTGGATCACACAAGAGCTCTATTTTAAATATTTTGAGGAAGGGCCATAGTGTTTTCCATAAAGACTATACTAATTTGCATTCCCACCAGCAGTGTGTCTTTGCTTTTTCTTCATATTCTTTTTCAACTATAAAAAGCAATGCTTTTACAAAGAAAATAGCTTATAATCAATCTATTTATGTGCATCAAGTCCTAGCAGGCCAGCAATCCAAGGGTATAGATCATTGCCAAAGGACAGAAGCAACATACTTTATACTGTCTGGATAAGGTTATCCTGGTAAATTCAGCTCAAATATAGACCCCCCCATTTTTATTATTATGCACATCAGAGATAGACTCTTAATAAATAATAAGTGAGAGATGGGAAGAAGAAATATTCAAAGGAAATATCAACACTAAGCTTCCTCCAGGTCCCATCTGTTGCACTGCAGAGCCCTAATAATAGCATTTAAAAATTTAAATAGCACCTTTCCAACAAAGAGCATTGCCATCACCAATCTTATCTCCCTTTATAGCATCCTTTTAGGATGAATTCCTAAGGGAGATATTATTATCTACATATTATTACAAACAAAAACACCGTAGCAAGGGATTTAGGGATGAAGCAAACTCAGATTCAACCAGGTCAGGAACAGGAATGTATACCACGTGTAACCATGGAACTCTCTGTTTATTCTGTAAGCTAAAGTTCTAGGGGAATCTAGAATTTATGATCAAGTAAGTGCTGTCCGTAAATGACCAGATCCTCTCTCTAAGGGGATGCTGGCTATATGTGTTGTGTGCTTTGTAAATGCTGTAATAAATATCCTTTGTTTATGTTTTCCCTTAGCATACACTGTCCCCTTTCATTGAAACACACTTATTATAACCAGCCTGGTCTCATATATATGTGTGCATACTTGTACATATGTTGGGATCCAGGAGCCTCCCCACAAATCACACAAACATCGACCTCACACCGATCTCAGTCAGACAGGGATAGTTTATTGAACACACACCTAAAGACTGATGGACCAGGACAATAGCTCAGGCTCTAGAGCTAAAAGCAGTGCACTGGACATTTCTCAGGGCCAGCTTATAAAGGCTAGAACTTCAGAAACCACTATGAGCTCATACGCAGGTCCTGGCAGTGCTGCCCGGTGTTTGGCCCTCACTCAAACCTTTAATATAATGGGTCCTATGTGAAGCTTATGGTTATGCAGTTTCTTAATATTAACAAACCTCATAATATATGGAACATAACAGGGTTTGTTCTTCAGCATGATCCTGCTCTAAGTCAAGTTATTTTTCTTTGTCAATGACTGGCAGGCATATTACAGCAATGATATGAAATAGCTGGCAGGCATGGAACAAAATGGCTACAGCTATGCTAGAGGGGCAGGCCTCAATATGTGCGTGAGTGTATATATATATACACACACCCATATGCATACATGTTTACTCACACACATGTATATGTATGTACACATTTAGGTGTTTAACTTTTTGATGAGCTTCTCAAATCAGAAGCTAAATCAGTTATTAGAACAACCTTGGATAAAACACAGTAATAAAATCGGATCAGACACAAATGAGTGGTCAAGTATTGTTAGTCTTTGATGCTCCCTAAAGTCTGTGTCATTTTCTGCTAGTGGGAACTACTTCCAATGGAGTGTTTTTGTGAGGGTGATATTGAAGAGGAAGCTTAACGTCACCTTTTTTTGTGCTATTTATGTGTCCTTAGTTTCTGTTGTTGCCCTAGTCTCTGTCCTTCCTTTGTGTTATAAAGTCAAAAAGTGTCTTTTACATACAGCACACATTTAGGTTCTTAGGAACAGTGGTTCTTTCTGCTTTAAGGGTACCTTTGTGTTATTTCTTAATTAATAAACTGTTTAGCTGTGTAACCCACTTTAGCTTTAAGCTGACAATCCATAAGGTCGGACTATTCTGCCTCAGCCTCCCAAGTTTCTGGGATTAAGGGCATTAATCATCATTCTTGGTAACCCAATGTTTTTGAAAATTGCTGAGGAGACCTTCAAATCTGTGATTAATGTTTTATGCTACTATTCATCATAGTAGAAATTAGAGAAGCTTAAGTAGACGTACTAATTTATTGGAAATTAATGAGACAGGTTTATTGACATAGTAACATAATTATATATTATACAACCATATATATTAATTTTATTTTAAAAAACAAAAATTAATGTGGAGAGTGGCATTGTTTTGCATCTTTGCAAAGCTCTTTAATGTCTGTCTCACTAGAAGACAGCTGGATTCTCGTGTCTATTCCTGCGTTCAATCTGTTGTGAAATGTTGTTTTGGTTGAAGTGTATATTTTTAAAATCCAGCCTCACACAGCTATGTAGTTGGAAAAGGGAGGGCCTCACGATCCTTCTGAGAACCCTCTGTCATGGAGTTGCTTTTGGCTCAAATACATATGTTGTAATTCCAGGAAAAGTAGAAGCTGTATAAGACGGTCTTGATCATCTCCATATATATATTACTGTCAAGTACTTTTTTTTCCCTCCTCTTGTTGTTATGGGCATGCATTGGGTTAAACTCAGCACCAAAACTCAAAACATAACTTCCAGAAGCCTATTCTTATCTGTGCAATTTGCAGGG
Source organism: Mus caroli (assembly GCF_978045245.1). Lineage (NCBI taxonomy): Eukaryota > Metazoa > Chordata > Mammalia > Rodentia > Muridae > Mus > Mus caroli. The sequence continues at coordinate 119,161,583 of NW_028227257.1, forward strand.
ACTTTTCCATCTCAGAACATGGGAAATGTAGCAGGTGGTAGAAATGTACACACCAAATCTCATGTTTTCATTTTATTTTCTATAACTGATTCCCATGTTCTTTGGAGACCTCCTTCTCACTGATGGTAGAATGCACTGGTTATGCCAATAATACCCACCTTTATCTCTGGGTTGAAAGCAGTCTCCTAGGCAATTTTCTATGCAGTCTCAACCTTTTCTATGCAGTCTTCTGTTGGAAGTCATTGTGGCTCCTGATAATTCTTCCAAGAATTTGACAGCCAGCACTCACTCTGAACTATCTTCTATGTCCTGATCACAAGTTCACCCTGGAGAACAGAGTGCTGACCAGAATCTGTTTTTGTGGGTGATTATCTATCTATCTATCTATCTATCTATCTATCTATCTATCTATCTATCTATCTATTTATCTGTCTATGACTATGTAGTGCTGGCTGGCCTGAAACTCACAGTGGTCTTCCCAAGTGTTGGGATTTGTCAGTGAATTGTTGAGAAGATTGTGCATTGGTCTATACATCTCATGTAAGGGGAATGAATCATAGTCTTTTTCTGATGCTTCATTTAACATGATGCTTTCGAGTTTCATCCATGTTTGGCATATGACAGAATTTCCTTCCTTTTAAGACTGAGTGAAATGCCATTGTTTGTCCATTCTTCTACTGGCCCATGGGTGCATAGTTTTGTTTTGTTTTTCCATCCCTGGATATTGTAAATGCCACTATAAACATTTCTCCTTAAAACTACTCTCAATACTTCCAAATCCTGGGAACTAGGATTCTGGGTTCACATGGTAGTTCTATTTTTAATTTTTAAAGGAGCTGCTATGGAAGTGACACCATTTCACAATCCTGCCATCCCACCAGAGTGTAAAAAGCTTTCCATTTTCCACATTCCCACCAATATGTTATCCCTACTCTCATTGCTCTAGTAGGCGAAACAATAGCTCATTGTGCTATTGTGTTGATGTCTCTGAAGATTTGTGATATAGAACATCATTTTAGATTCTTAATGGATATTTGTGTATCTCCTTTGGAAGAAATTGATCCAAGTTCCTTACCTAGTATCCTCTCTTTCCTTTGATGCCACCCACTCTCGTCTTGTGGACGGTGTCTCCTTATGTTGACTCAGTATATTTCTACAGCTGTATTCTCATTTGCCCTGTACTGTGGACTTTATACATTCTTTCCTGCCTGGCTTTTTAGAAGTTCAGTTTCACAAAGAAAGTCTAGAATTTGTGAAAACAGTAGCTTATGTTTAAACTATTATTTTCTTACTTGTTGATTTAAAAAACAGGGTCTTTTCTAGCTTAAGATTCTTTGTAGAGGGAGATTCTCTCAAAGCATTATGTGAGTCTAATAAATGAATTTATTTACATCCATCTCCACTGTACTCTTCCTCTACTCTACTTCTATTTCCTTTCAGTTACTTTAAGACCTAGTCATTTTACATTGAAATGGAGAGGGGGGAAAGGAAGGAGAGAGAGAAGAGAGAGAGAGAGAGAGAGAGAGAGAGAGAGAGAGAGAGAGAAAGAGATAGATAGATAGAGAGAACCATATGCCTATCACGTGAACTCAACTAGTAGATTTGATATTTGGTTTCCTCAAACTCTTTTGTTTTCTGATAGTGAAATGCTATTTTTGAAATACAATTTTAAGAATCATTTACTGTTAAAACTTCTTAATGTTCTTGCCTACAGTAAAGTCCATCTTCCTGATGATAACTATCTTTATGTTACTTATCATCAGGATGCTGACAACTGTCTTGTGTTGTTACTCTACACTGAATATAGTTATAGTTTCATTCCTTTATTCATTTTGACATCCCCTTTTCTTTTCATGGTAAGGCTCTTAAGAAAGAATTCTTCTGCTCAATAGCCTTCTGAGCTTTATATTGAAGTTTAATCAATAATGCTTATACAAATGTTCCAAAAATCTAAATCATCTTTTGAAACCTGCAGGCTTTCTGGTCACAGCATTTCAGATATGGCTTCTTAACCTATATTCCAATTTACATGTTTTATAATACACACAGATTATAACATAAAACAGACTTAATATGAACAAAGATGAATAATTGCTTTGATTTTAATATTTTGAATTTTATTATGTTGGCCTTTCCTGTGTATTTAAATTCTGTTTTTTCTAAAGCAGGCATGTGTACACACATATACATATAAAACTTACTAATAAACAGTAGTATAGGCACACATGACAATTGGAGCAAGTTTATCTATCTTTAAACTAACACTGGAAACTAGTAAAATTTAAAAACTGAAAGAAATGAAATGATATATTTTAAACCTCAAAAATAACTGGGTGTGGTGGTACATGCCTTTAATCTCAAGACTCGGGAGGCAGAGGCAGGCAGATCTCTGAGTTTGAGGCCACCTGGTCTACAAAGTGAGTGCTAGGAAAGGGGCAGCGACACAGAGATACTATCTCAAAAATCAAAACAAATAAACAAACAAAGCAAAACAAATCAAAACAAGCCTCAAAGAGATCTGTAATCTGTTTACAATTCCACAGCAGAGCTTTTTTTTTTTAAAGATTTACTTATTTATTATATGTAAGTACACTGTAGCTGACACCCCAAAAGAGGGCATCAGATTTCATTATGGTTGGTTGTGAGGCACCATGTGGTTGCTGGGATTTGAACTCAGGATCTTCAGAAGAGCAGTCATGCTCTTAACTGTTGAGCCATCTCTCCAGACTCACAGCAGAGTTTTAATATCATGTCCTTGAAGAAGAAATGTACTGAAGAAGAAATCAGTCCACTTCCAATCTCATTCCTGTACATTTGCATGGGATAGAATGCTGTTTTACTGTCATGTGTTAATATTTTTTATATGTTTTCAAATTTTTGAGACAGGGTCTTATTATGTAGCTTTGGTTAGTCTGGGGCTCCGTATGCACACCAGGCTAGTCTTGAACTCACAGAGATCCACTTCTGCCTCCTGAGCAGGGAATTGAAGCTTTATTCCACCAGGTCTGTCCATCGTCATTTTTTCTTGTTTGTTTCAAACGGATAATCCCAGCTTTTAGTCACTAGAAGGAATTAACATCTTGACATAGAAGATACTGTTTCTTCTATTTTGTCCTGACGGACCTTTGCATGCCGAACAAAATGTGGCAGAATCAAGTAACTATACATCATTTTTTTCAAAGTTATTTCCTTGAAGAGGAAATGTCTTTGTATCTCCCACTCTGATGATAAGTGACCCCCAGGAAACATTTTGGCTGCTGAGGTTCAGCAACCCTTTCAGCTGCTTTCCCCAGATGTTCCAGAGCTCAATTCCTTAGATGGGATGTCTTGCAAGAAAAATGTCAGTTTTCTTCTGTATGGCGGTGCTAGGGCTGCTCAGCTGGGCGGTGCCATTTTCCTGTCTGTGGCCCTGCATCTGTGTCTTTGACAGCCTGCTCCTGATGTGCCTGGGAATTGCTTGCAGATGTTTATGTCCCAGCAGTACCTCACCACTCCTCAGTTTCTCAGGTTTATTTTCTCTCCTGCTTTTCTTCTTGTCTGGGGATATGTGTCCTACAATCACAGTTTAGTTTGTGTTGGCTAAGTTTTCCTTCTCTTCCCAGCTTCCTCTTAGACACTGTAAGCCAGAAAGATGAAGATCTGCAGGGCTTGAGCATTGGTGTCAGATTTGGGAATTTGATTGTCTGAGTGGGCGATGATTCTAAATGAGTAAATCATGTGACAGGTCTGTTCTTCATTTCATGTGGGTTTGTTATCACTTGACACTGGATTTATTTATTACTGATGAGAGATTATTTGTGAGTTAAAACTCTGAAAAGAATCAAATATGTTACACTGTCTATCTGCATATTATATTATGTTATAGTATAGTATAGTATATTAGCTATGGCTATTAAATTTCTATGGTCAGTTTTATGGATGAATTTTTGCCATGTTATAATGATCATCACTTCAACTAGTACAGACAAACATCTGGTCAAATCCATTCTAATTACATTTTTACTTAATTGATTAATAGGCCTGTATAACGTCCAAAATAGCCTGGAAGTTTAACTCTGCTATTTAGTAAGGAAGTTTCCTGTTTGTTTTGTTGACGGCACCTGTATGACTCAATCTGGGCCAGATGTTGCTCTTCATCATTTCCCAATGTGTCATTTCTGCACACGGACTCTCTTTCATAGTTTTGGAAGCAAAATCCCCTTCCTCCCATCACCAAGATATTGTTGATGACAGCTGAAATACCTAAATAGGTATTCACGTGGACATAGAGAAGGACAGATTTCTCCAGACTTAACAGGCAGCGAATGAGAGAATGAGATGTACATCAGGAAGAAGAAGCTAAGACTAGTTTTGATAACAAACCCCTCAAGTTTTGACAAGGATCTGTGATATACTGTCAAACTACCCCAGGGCTTAATAACCAAACAAACAAACTGCAAGCTCTTTGTTATTAGATATAATAAGGAAATGTGTGCTGGCTGCTCACCAGGTAGATTTACCTGAATAGATGAGGAGTTTCCCTCTCCCTCTTCCTTGGCTATTTTAATTCAATGGGAGAGAGATAGAACTCAGCCTTCTAATTTTTCAAAGTCCCTTTGTTGTTTTTCTGATTTGCTAAAGCTTGTGTGTGTGTGTGTGTATCAGAAAAATCTAATTATCTAACAGATAAAGGATGGATTTGGAAGCCCCCTCCTGTGCTGAGTTTATGTGAGTGGATAAAAGATGATTTTAACTTTGAGGTCCAAAATCTGATGTACATACAGGGACTAAGAAACTAGGTGAATGTGTGAAGTGGCCTGGGAAACTTAGGAGGTGGTGGTAAGGACTATGTCAAACTGGAGGGTGGAGATCATTTGAAAGATATTTCACTTATCAGAAATGTACCTGTACCCTTGCAAAGTAGTACATGACTGTAATCTCATCATTGGTAGTAGAGAAGGAGGGTCAAGAGTGTGAAATCATCTGCCTCTCTGCAACAGTCTGAGCGACATGACACCATGCCTTAAAAACAAAACCATTAGCAAGGAAACAAAACACACAACAATGAATGCCTATCTGTAGAAAGATTTAGTTAGCCTTTGGTCTCAATTTTCGTAAAAGATAATTTTCTTCAGAGGTTGGGGAAAGGAGGCATTTTTGGTTTTTTGGTTTTTTTTTTTTTTCTGGTGTGTAGAGTTTTCTTTATCTTTGTCAGTATGAAATTGCTATTTTGCTAATGGTGTTTTACTTTAATGGACCGTGGAACAATTTTAAAACATTATATATAATATGGAAACTGTACATCGCTTTTCACAAAGATGGAGATGGGGGATGGGGTTTAAAACACTCATTTTCTTCCCCTTCTGTCTCCTATCTCCCCTGTCTGGCTGTGTGTCTGGGGGTAAGCAGGGAGTGAAAGTCCAGCAGTCACATCCCCTTTCTTCTACCTTTAGATCTGTATCTAATCCTAGAGAACAGTGCTAAGAAAATATCAACGAAATGAGAGCTACTTAAGGTCAGGAGAAATTGCCGAGAACATGGAAGAATTATTTTAAAGTTAGAAGTACTTTAGAGACATCTGCAGAAAATATTTTTTAACTGTGGTATTCCTTTTTTTTTTCTTTTTCCACATTAGGGCAATGGAATTTTATGAGTCACTAAATACATATTTTGACATCTTGCATCACTTTTTTTTGAATGTTGTAAATGTTCATCATAAGAATTTCTTCTTGTCACGCTTGGAATAGTACATTTTCATGGTGATTTATAGGTGTTGGGGTCTAAGGGCCTTAAGCCTCAGTTCCATATTAGTTCTCTAGCTGGGGTAAGGCATGAGGGCAAGAAATGAAAATGTTAAGTTTTGTTTGAAGAACACTAAGTTTTGGCTTTCCTTAATTGTGTAATCTTTATAGCCTTTCCCCATCTGTTTGGTAACACGAAAATTCTCTTATTTAGCAATAGATGTGATTTCTTACACACCCAAAGATTCACTTGACTTAAGAATTAATTCTAATTAATCTCTAGTCCCAGCCTCAGCGATTAGTTTTGGAACTGTGATCCGGGTGAAGCTCCGAGATCCGGGTTAGCCCTTAGCGGACACAGTCTCATCTTAGGCACTACTGCCTGAGTATGGAAGAGTGCAACTGATTTCTAGTGTAGAACAGATACGTTTTTGTTGTTAAACGTTTTTTGTGGTTTTTGAGACAGGGTTTCTCTGTGTAGCACTGGCTGTCCTGGAACTCACTTTGTAGACCAGGCTGGCTTTGAACTCAGAAATCCCCCTGCCTCTGCCTCCCAAGTGCTGGGATTAAAGGCGTGCACAACCACTACCCGGCAGAGATATTATTATATCTCATTTATTTACTTATTCCCTACGTGTCAGGCAGTCATGTGGACGTGAGAGGATAACTCTTGAGAACTGCTTCTCTTCTCCGGTCACGTGGGTCCAGGCATCAGACTCAGGCTCTGATAACTTTATCCACTGAGCTGTCTGGCTGGCCCCTAAGATTCACTGTAGTAGGAGTAAGGTGGCTTTAATTTTTGTTCTCTTCCCTTCACTTTTGACTTTTGGAATTGATGAGAAATGTTTCTGCAGCCAGCAGAGACCAGGTTCTTAATACTTGGAATCCTAGTAAGGTGGTTTGAGGAAGAACTTGTTTGTCTGAGGGTTAAGGATGCTTTTGCTTTGAGTTTTCTAAAGAGGACTTCTTCCTCAGGTGGCCTGGCTTTGGTTGGGGTTAGGAAACCAAGGCACCACTTCTGAGGGGCGATGCGGAAGTGGATCAGAATGACTTGGGTATTATTTTGAAGACCAGCTCTGTATCAGTCACAGATTTTCAATCTCCCTAATATCAGTTAAAGTCCTACAGAATTTGATTAAGATATTAGAATAAGTTTTGATTTTATTGCTCACCTCTGAGTATCTCTCACCCTGGGTAGTCGCATCATCATGAACACTGCACTGATTAATCCTGATAATACCTCACAGCAATCACAAGCCCTTCTTTAAATTAGCTAGAGCTCATCGTGTAGCTGAAAAAAATTAATAGGAGCAGGAACAGCAAATGGGAAAAAAGGGGGGAGGCCAACTTAAAATTCTGATTTAAATGTCTAGTATATTGAAATTGAAAAGAAGATGTAAAATTAAGAAAGTTACAAGCAGGAAATGGCAAACACCAGCTGAGGCGACAGAGAATGCCATATGTTATATGTTCTTCATGCTTTTTTTTTTACTTCTGCTTTTTTTCAAAAAAGCCTATATATAAAGTACACACATTATATATATATATATATATATATATATATATATATATGCATACATTACCCTGGCACATGTATCATTAAGGATCTCCTTGGAAAGACAAGTTGATATATTTATTTTTTGGAAACAAAAATTCAGAGTTATTTTCTGCAGCATCAGGTTTGCATTTATACCAGTAATCCCATGACTCTATTCATTGTTGAAGATTTAAAATTCGAGTCAGTTTTCTTTTAGATTTCCTGCTGGATTTTATCTATCCAAGTGCTGAGCTCTGCTGTCTCTCTGTGTTTCTGTTGATGAGCATCCAAAGAATAGTTCTGAAGCCTGTTCCAGTCTATTCTTCCCACAATATTTGTTTAACACCGGATAAACAACTGATCACAAAGAATAAACAATGATAGACTGTTCTTAATGCCATTGTATTGGGGCCATGCGAATCCTGGCAGACTTTAGGACAGAGAGGCAAGTGTGGGTTTCTAAAATTACATAACGTGGAATTAGTTGTGGATGTTGTAATGGCTATTCCTTCTTGTCAACTTGACTGTGTCTGGAATGAACTATAATCCAGAACTGGAGGGCATACATGTGATCCAGATCTTGAGGCATAGTGGCCAAGAAAAGCTTAAGTCCAGGCAAGGCATTACACACCTTTAATCCCAGGAGACTGAGGCAAGATGATCTCTGAGTTCAAGGTCAGACTGGGACAAAGCAACTTCCAGATCCAGGTGTGGTAGTAAACACCTTTAATCTGGGCCACACCTTTTCTGGAGGCCTACATAAAGACAATGGAAGAAGAAGACTTGTTCTTCTTTGCCTGCTTGCACTTAACTTGCCAGCACATCTTTTGGAGCCTACTTCTTTAGGATTCCAGCTTATACAGAAGACCAGCTGAAACACCTAGCCTCATCGGACTAAGCAGCTACTAGATTCTTGGACTTCCCATCCTCAGCTGACCATTGTTGGGTTAGCTGGACCTACAGACTGTAAGTCATCACAATACATTCCCTCAATATAGAGAGACATTCCATAAGTTCTATGACTCTAGAGAACCCTGACTGATACAGATGTCAAAACCCACTTATTATTCTTGTTTAGATTAACCTTTTAAAGTTGGCATTCTCCCCCCCCCCCACAATTCGTTGTTCAAAACCTTTCTGCACAGTTATGTCATCATATGCTTCTAGAAACAATAATCAATAAAGCATTCGATAAATGGCCAGATGTTGCTAGTTATTAAATAGTCAATAGCTTTGGAAAAGGGACAGCTGGTCATCCTGTCCTCTTTTTTTTTTTTTTAATTCTCTTTATTTACATTTCAAATGTTATCCCCTTTCCCGGTTCCCCCATGCCCCCTGGAAACCCCCTATCCCGTCCCCACTCCCCCTTCTTCTATGAGGGTGCTCCCCCACCCACCCACTCCCACTTCACCACCCTGGCATTCCCCTACACTGGGGCATCGATCCTTCACAGGACAAAGAGCATCTCCTTCCATTGATGCCAGATAAGCCCATCCTCTGCTACATATGCACCTGGAGTCATGGGTCCCTCTATGTGTACTTTTTGGTTGGTGGTTTAGTCCCTGGGAGCTCTGGGGGGTCTGGTTGGTTGATATTGTTGTTGTTCTTATGGGGTTGCAAGCCCCTTCAGCTCCTTCAGTCCTTTCTCTAACTCCTCCATCAGGGACCAATGGTTGGCTCAGTCCAATGGTTGGCTAAGAACATCCACCTCTGTATTTGTCAGGCTCTGGCAGAGCCTCTCAGGAGACAGCTATATCAGGCTCCTGTCAACAAGCACTTGTTAGCAGTCACAATAGTGTCTGGGTTTGGTGACTGTATACGCGATGGATCTCCAGGTGTGGCAGTCTCTGGATGGCCTTTCCTTCAGTCTCTGTTCCACACTTTGTCTCCATATTTCCTTCCATGAGTATTTTGTTCTACCTTCTAAGAAGGACCGAAGCATCCACACTTTGTTCATCCTTCTTCTTGAGCTTCATGTGGTCTGTGAATTGTATCTTGTCTATTTTGAGCTTTGGGGATAATATCCACTTAATGGGATCTCATGAAATTGCAAACCTTCTGAAAGGCAAAGGACACTGTCAATAGGACAAAATGGCAACCAACAGATTTGGAAAAGATCTTTACCAAATCTGCATCCAATAGAGGGCTAATATTCAATATATACAAAGAACTCAAGAAGTTAGACTCCAGAGAACCAAATAACCATATTAAAATGGGGTACAGAGCTAAACAAAGACTTCTCAATTGAGGAAATTCAAATGTCCAAGAAGCACCTAAAGAATTGTTCAACATCCTTAGTCATCAGGGAAATGCAAATCAAAACAACCCTGAGATTCCACCTCACACCAGTCAGAATGGCTAAGATCAAAAACTCAGGTGACAGCAGATGCTGGCGAGGATGTGGAAAAGGAGAAACACTCCTACATTATTGATGGGATTGCAAGCTTGTACAACCACTCTGGAAATCAGTCTGGTGATTCCTCAGAAAATTGGACATAGTACTACCGGAGGATCCAGCAATACTACACCTGGGCATATACCCAGAAGATGTTCCAACATGTAATAAGGACACATGCTCCACTATGTTCACAACAACCTTATTTATAACAGTCAGAAGCTAGAAACAACCCAGATGCCCCTCAACAGAGGAATGGATACAGAAAATGTGGTACATTTACACAATGGAGTACTACACAGCTATTAAAAACAATGACTTCATGAAATTCTTAGGTAAATGGATGGAACTAGAAAATATCATCCTGAGTGAGGTAACCCAATTACAAAAGACACACATGGTTTGCACTCACTGATAAATGGATATTAGCATTCTGTCCTCTCATCCACGTTTTTCTAGGCCTTAGATCTCCTTCACCTCTCTAGTTTCCTTTTCATATGGCAGAAATGACTACTAAAATTTCTCTGCGTGTTCTGTATTCATAATTTTTGCAGTGCCCTTTTGCAAAAAAAAATAAAACAGAAAAAATCTTCTTGGTCCCAACAATTTATTAGTGTTTCATCAACTTACACAATTTACAACAAGTTCTTCTTCCCCTTACAAAGCAAATAGTGTGAGGACAGCCTTCTCCCATAGCTTAGGTCTCTGCCATTTTGCCAAGTGTAAGCTGAAGGAGCTTTCTCTTGGCAGACAACAGAAGAGGGCCCAAGTTAACCAAAGAAATGCATGTATTTACCATAAACCAAAGAAGCATATTTCTTTACCATCAAATACATTCTTATGGGTGTGATGCTCTTCTACAAGACCCATTTTTAGAAGAAAAAGCTTTCTAGTTATTAAGAAGCCAACAGTGACCTACTGTATCAACATAGGCTAAAAATGGACTTCAGCAAAAGCTCTAATTAGTTTCTAGAGCAAACTCTGGGATCTGGGGATGATAAGGGGTAAGAACCATAAAAATCTATTCTGCAAAGGCACTGATCTTCAATTATTTTTAGAAATCCGGAGTTGCAGGACATTTTAGGAAGGTATTTCTTCCTCTTTGCTTCTCTTTTGCGTTTGTTTGTTTGTTTAGTATTTCAGGATGGGCTTGGATTTGTGACCCTTAGGCAGCCTGGTATTGGGATCGAGTGTGTGTGTGTGTTTGTGTGCCATCAGATCTGGCTTCTTTTCTTTAAATATGGATGATATATTGGTTATCTATTGTGCTTCATAAATAATAAGGGTAGGTTAGGAAAATGAAAACATGAGGTAGGGCAATAATAGCTTTTATTAAAAAAAATCATCAATGGAATATTTATAAATGCAAATTCCAAGGCAGTTTGATTGACAGGTACAGCAGACCTAGCTAACTCTTTGTCTCAGTCATCACAAAGAGATGCAGAACAGCTGCCAGGAATCAATGTGTTCAGTGTGTTTCTCAAAGAAGGAAGGGGAAATCTAGAGGAACAAAGGACCGTGCTAGGGCAGCTGATAAAACAACTAAAATACATGGTCAAACCTGAAGCACTGGAGTAGCAGAACAATTAAACAAAACAAAAATACCTCTGAGCATAAAGCAAGGGGTGGATTTTTTAAATACTTGGATGTGTCTAAAACTGAAAGCAGACATTTGCAATCTTATCTAAGATGAGAGGTTAAAATGGACCTGAATTCTTTTATATCATTCTCTTCCCTCCAGTCCTTCCTCCACACACATCACACCAAAAGCTGACAGGCAGAGTCACTGGGCCCCTGAAACATGAGATGCTTGTGAATACCTGTGTATAGTAAGTGTTCCTCTTGCTCATTATATCATGATGCTTGCATTTAAGTGATGTCTGGGTACCTTGAGTTCCAAGGAGAGAGAAATATATAAGGGCAAGAGAAAAGGAAGAAAAACATTTTACAATTTTGATTCATTTTCCAGGTGCAGTACCTTCCTTCCACTTGCTTTGTTTTCTGCTGCTATATGTGCTTCTAAATGCACTTATCTCTGTGAATATGCTGTTATTTTTATGTTATTGAGAATTCCGTTTTTAAATATTTATTTATTTTGTTTTATTTTACTTTTATGCGTGCCACAGTGCATATGTAGGGTCAGAGGACAACTTGAGGTAATTGGTTCTCTTCTTCCATCCTCTGAATCCCTGGGAAGAAACTCAGGTCACCAGGGTTGGCAGTTTGCTGTCAGGTATGTAGTTCCTCCAGCTGTGGCACCACATCCCAGGTACCAGCTATGGTATATGTGTTGAGATCCAGCTGTGGTTCTGTGTACTCTACTTCCTCCCCTCTCAGGGTGTCTAGATGGTGCACACTGGGCTGGAAGGTTGAAACAGAGTCTGGAAGCTATGGGATCTGTATGATACTGGCTGGGAATGAGTGGGCAGAGGGTGGGGGTTGGGGGGGGTAGGTACCACTTCAAAGATCTTATCGTAGTGTTACAGTTCTTTTAGATGAAGGCTGAAAGCATTCTTCAATGATCTTCAGTGAAACTGTTAGACCTAGTGGGGAAACCCCCACCCCATTCCCGATTCGGTGTGCACCCAAAAAATCACGAAGGACCATCTCTTGCTGTAATTACATGAGGACGTTTAATTACGGAGCTCCGGACCGACATGCATCCCACACAGGAGATAACGGATATCGGCCACGAGGCTCGAAAGCTAGGAGTTTTTATGGGGTAAGGGGTTTAGGGGTGTGGAATTCAGCATAGCGACACACTGTTGGCTTATTCAAACATTAACAGAAGGATTACAGAGCAACAGGACTTTGTTCCTGTGGGCTGGGGGCTTATCTTTGTTCACATAGCAACCAGTTGATGTATGACTTTTACCTGGCGCTAAGGGGCAATAGACAGAGGGGGAGGTTCTGGCCAAATGGTGGGGACTCAGACAAGATAGCCTTGCCTGCGTCCTTGAATTCTTTTCATCTTCACAGTTAAGATGTTCTTAGGAATGCCTTAACAGCCCTGCCCTGGCAGGCCTGGAGGCTGTTCGCTTTGTTCCCAGTCCCAGGCCTGGGCAGTGGGCTCTTAAACAACTCACAATTTACAATATTTTACCTTCCTTCAAAACAGCTCTCTTAGATGATTTTAGTTGGGCACATAACTTTATTGGGGTGGATGTGGAGGTTTGAATATGCTTGGTGCACAGAATGGCACTATTGGGAAGTAAGGCCATGTTGACTGAAGTGTATCTCTGTGAGGATGGGATTGAGAGCCTCCTCCTAGCCACATGGGAGAAAACCCTCTTCTGTTTGCCTTTGGAACAAGATGTAGAACTCTCAACTCCTCCTGCACCATGCCTGCCTGGATGCTGCCATGCTTTTCTCCTTGATGATAATGGACTGAACCTCTGAACCTGTAAGCCAGCCCCAATTAAATGTTGTCCTTTATAAGAGTTTGGTCATAATGTTTCTTCATAGCAACAGAAACCCTACTAAGACAAAAGTTGGTAACCAGAGTAGGGTATTGTTATGATCAGCCTGACCATGATGTTGTTGGGAGAAATGTGTATTTTGGGACTTCAGAAAGCAGTGGAATGCTTTAAGAGGGGCTTAATGGTCCACTCTAGTATGAATATGGAAACCTTTGATGCTGAAGATGATTGAACTGTGCAGACCTGGTCTAAGAGGTTTCAGTGGAGAAGAAGTTCAGTTATGTAGCCTAGAGACTACTTCTGTTGTGTTTTGGTGAAGAATGTAGTTGCTCTTTGCCCTTGTCTGAAGAGTCTACCTGAGGCTAAGGTAAAGAGATTTATATTAATTGCATTGATAGCAAAAGTCTCACAGAAGCCCACTAGAGACTTTGTTCTCTGGTTTAGTCTCATGAAGAGCATTCTGATCAATCATAGTAGGCTTCAAAAGGAAAAGTATAAAATATATGGCTCAAATAATGAAGAAGTAGGATGGAGTTGAATCTTGTGTTCAAGGAGATAAACAATCAAGGGAGTGTTGACCTTGGGACAAGATCTTACCCAGCTAAACTTATTGTCTATGTGTTTGCAGTTGAACAAGGAATAGTTATATCATGTTAGACATTCTTACCTGGTTATAGTTACATTTAGATTTTTAATCTGGAATGAACTACAATCCAGAAATGGAGGACACACTTGTGGTCCAGATCTTGAGGCTGGAAGACACAGCTTTTTTGATCTGGATCTTGAGGAATCGTGGCCATAAAAAGTGTTGGCTGAGACACCTTTGATCCCAGGAGACTAAGGCAAGCATATCTCTGAGTTCAAGGCCAGCCTGGACAGAGCAAGTTCTAGGTGATGAAAAACTTAACTCCAGGTGTAGAGGTACACAACTTTGATCCCAGCATTCAGGAGACAGAGCTATGCAGATCTGAGTTCAAGGTCAATCTAGAGAGCAAGTTCCAGGACAGCCAAGCTTAGGCAATAAAGGAGTTGAAAAAAAAAAAAAAAAAAAAAAAGAAAGCTGGTGATAATGCAATAGAACAAGGGGATCCATCTTCCAGCCCCACAAGCAGCAAAACTTGGAAGCTTCAGCCATGTGGCTTGGTTTTAGAGTCCAGAATAGAAGGAACTACTGGGGCAATTGATGCTGGTTAGGTGGAGCTAAGAAATTAATGGTGATTAAGAAGAGACCAGCATCACTGAGGTGAAATCTGGAAGTGTTTTCTGAGAGCACAAAGAAGATGTGTTCCAGAGATAGACAAGGTTGTGCCTCTTGTTTCAGCTGGACTTGGTAATATGTAAAAATTATCAAGGTGATACTGGTTTTGAAGGCAATAAGAGAGCAGCTGAGGCTTGGCATTGTGTGAGGTAAGGGAAGACCATTGTTAAAGGTGCAGCCCCAGTTGCAGTTGATAGCCCCAGGACTAAAGGAGTCATGCAAAGAAGTTGAGGCACCATGGAGAGAGCATATAAGAGGCAATTGGTGAAGCCTAGTCACAGCAGAAGACTGCAGAATATTGGTCATGTCATTGCCATAGGATGACCACCAAGTACTGCAGCAGGAGTAGAGTGGGGTCAACCAGAATTCTATAGAGGGCAGAGCTGTAGAAGTGACCAAAGCCCCTTTGAGAGCCCCAGAAGATCATGTGTGGATCCAAGACGTTGGATCAAGAAGCTGTACCATTCTGTGGTGTTGCCTTGGATACCCCAAGATGGTTGAGATGCCAGAACTGAGGGATACCTGTTGAAAGCTGCTAACAGGGAGTGGAACCAGCCAAAGAGACTTGTGCTACAGTCAACAAGGCAGAAAAGAGTCAGGCATCAGGCATGGAATGTGAAGTCTGGAGTTTGTCCATCTGGTTTCTAGTTTTGCTTTGGTCCAGTATTTCCTCACTATGAAGTTTTGGAATGATAATGTATATCCTGTGATGTTGGAGGTATGTGGTCTGCACTTTAATTTTGATTTTATAAGGGATTACAGTTAAAAGATTGCATGAATCACAGAAGAGATTTTGAATTTTGAACTTTTAACATTGATTAGACTGCTATAGACTATGGGACTTTTGAACTGGACTAAATGTAGTCTGCGTTATGCTATGGCTAGGTATGTACCCCATAGACTCATGTGTTTGAACAAGTCTATGAGGGCTAAGGAATAGAATGTGGTGGTTTGAGTATGTTTGGCCCAGGGAGTGACACTATTGGAAAGTATGGCCTTGATGGAGAAAGTATGTCACTGAGAGGGCAGGCTTTCAGACTCTTCTCCTAGCCACATGGAAGATAGTCTTGCTCCTTTTTGCCTTTGGAACAAGAGTAGAATTTTCAGCTTCTCCAGCATGTCTCTCTGGTTTTAGGGCCTGAGAATTGCCAAAAAATGATACTCCAGACTCAAATAGTATACAAAAGCAAAGAGCATTTATTCAGCTGAATTTCTTGCAAGTAGGGGTCTCCTGATTTGGGAATAGAGACCCCTGGTGAACTCGCAGGCTCAGCTTTTATTGTCAGGGGAATTTCAGGGATGGGTATGTGCCCTTTTATCTTGATAGGTTAACTCTGTTTCTAGGGGGTATATCTGATTCTATAATTGGTTAGGGCTCTGGAGATTTTCCAGGGTGGTTTCTTACTCATTCTAGCTACTGATTCTTGCTTCAGGCCAAATGATCAGGTATTCTCAGATTGACTGCCTGAGGCTGTGGTTGGCTAGCTAAAAGTTCCTGGATCCAGGTTCTCATTTCTGGGAAACAGAAACTTAGGCCTTGACTTCCAAGTTGCCAGTTTGCAACCTGTTGTGGAGTCAGCCTGGCTCTGGCTAACTCAGTCCTCTCACTGGATGCTGCCATGTTTCCCACCTTGATGATGATGGGTTGAACCTCTGAACATGTAAGCCAACTCCAGTTAAACGTCCTTTATATGAATTGCCTTGATCATGGTGCAACTTCACAACAATAGAAACCTTAACTAAGACACTGGGGCTTGAATGCATACACTTTATTCAGGGTGGAAAAGGGATATATGAATTTTGGAGAGTTGGAAGGAGTTTTCAGGGTAAATAAAAATTATTGCCTAGAGTTTAAAGTACTGTGCGTGTCTGATTTGTACAGAGAGGCATCCCAGGTATCCCAGGTACCTGCTGGTTGGGAAAGGGGCTAGGAGAGTTGAACTTGAAGGTCTGCCAAGGACTCCTTGACCTTCCCCAGGTAGAGGGTATGGGGGGATTGGGCTCCTCAGACAAGATCAGAGAAGGGAAAGCCCTGCTGGTAAAGGGAACCCTCCATTTCGCATCTAGTTCAGAGGAGTTATCTGGTCATGGTAGATTTTGACTTTAATTATTAGGGTTTCCCCACATGGAAAAACCACATTTTCTGTTGAGCTATTTTGCTGTCCCGAGTCTTATAAATTTTGTTCATGATAGTTTAGTTTCTTTCTCTTTCAATCTTTATTAATCAGGATCAGTTAATACGAATTTAATTAATTTCTTAGGTCTTCATGAACATCATTGAAATATGAAGCGTGGTAGCAATATGGCATCTTGTGTGTCCATGGTTTGGGACCTCAGTGGATAATTTAGTGAGCTAGCCCTACATGAATGCACAGAAGATCCCAGGTAAGAGAGAAGGGACAGCTATGTCCCACAGGGATAGCTGAGTAAGCACTGAGAAATTGTTCTATAGCTGGAGAATGTTACAACTTGTATGAAGAGAATTACTTAGCAGGTGCATAGACCTACCAGTCTACAATAGAGCAGATGACTTCCTTAAAATGGCTGCTTTAAGGGGCCAGGCTGCAGATTTCTGTGCTGTTCACCATCTTACTGAGAGTCATATATAAACAGGTTTACTTTCTATTTTCGAACAAAGAAAGCAGAGGGCTTTGACAGAAGTACACTGTAATTGTGACCATGTGTGAAGCCCAAATATAGTCCGTGACAACATTTCTACCTGCCCCTGCAAGAACTAAGACATTTGGTGAACTACTTTCTAAAATTTCAAATAAATTTTTTTAAAAAAAATCAGAAACCACATGAAAGCAAGAAGGAAAAGGGATCTTGTCTTCCAAACACAACTGCAGTAATGTGTATTCATCTCTAGCCTTCCTTCTCTTAATTTAATAAAGTTTCAAGCTGTCTTCCTATGAAGAAAGTAGTCATTTAAAAATGTTTAGACAATTCAGAAAACATTAAGAGAAAGTCTCCTCAAATCTCACTAACAAGAGATGGTTGCTATGAACATTTGAGTATATTTTCTTTATCCATCTGAACAACAGCAGCAGCAACAACAAAAATCTGTACCACCAAGCAGGCCACTTACCTCCCAGATTCATTCTTCCTAGACATGCAATGACCCAAATACAAGTCCCAGATTTCCTTGATGCTCAGTGTGCCCATAAGTGTTTCCACCAGTGAAGCAGAATGGAAGGCATGTGTGTGTTTTCTGACTCTTTTCCTTTTCTTTCATATTTAAAAAAAAATAACTTTTTTTGTGTGTGTGAATTTCACATCATGCACCCTAAGCCCACTCATCTTTCCCCTCCCTCCGTATCTGCCTTTCACCCTTGCAACCTCCCCTGCAAAAGAAAAGAAAACAAAATAAACAAGCAAAACAACAATGAAATTTCTGTGTGGAAGCTCTGGAAGCAGCTGTGGTAACGTTCTGCAGTACACCCTTTTGCCCAAACATTTTTACTTGCAAATGTGCATTGCAATGAGTCATTGGTTTGGCTTGAGCCCTTTGGCTTCTGCTACACTATGAATACTGGATCCTCATCAGGGCTTCTCTCAGATAGCCTGTTGTTGACCAATGCCATAGAGATCCTGTGGATTTGACTTTGGTTCTGCAGAACTAGACCCTTTCATACACTTCAGCAGTTCACAAATGGGATAGATCTGTGTTAGGGTGTGCCAACTCAAAGCTGTGGATCTGGGCCCGGGTGCAAGCTGTGTTTGTGAGCCTACCAGCTCTCCTGTGCCTGAGCCACTAGGGCCAGCTCTCCCAGTCTCATGCCTTAGGAGCCAGCTCTCCCATGTTGTCTAGATGAGGGGGCAGGGACAGCTCTTCATCTTGCAGCAACTACTGAGAGGTAGGACCAGCTTGAACATCAGAACAACATAGTCATGTTCAAGTTAAATTCTCTACTTCCTTCACTCGAATTCACTTTATACTATCCTGAATCCCTAGGAAATCTTGTCAACTATTCACACTGTTCCATACCTTCGGAAGCAAGAGAGTAATCTAGGTTTACTGCATTGGAAGTAGAAAGCAGCGCAGCTTTTCTTAATCTTATGTTTCTTGAGTGGGAAAGGCCCTAGGTGCCTGTTTCTGCCCATATCCACAACAGCTTTACAGTTCCAGGAGCAAACCACTCAGATGTCTCTGCTGCATAGTCCAGCTAAGAGCTGATTTCAATACAGTTTCATCATTTGCTAATAGTTGCAGTAGTCATTATTAAATAATCATTCAGGTTCGATTTTGAGTCCCAGCTGTACAGTTTGTGTAACAGAAACCAAAAAGATGGAAGAAACTAAAGAATCCATTGTTAAAGCTCAATGGTCAAGATCACTTTGTCAAGGGTCATCATTCTCTCCTGCCATTTGTTGCTGAATGCCTGAGGTCAAGTATTATGCAATACGATACTAAAGTTCACTGTGGGATTGGGGTGGTGAAAGAGCGAATTGGGA
Organism: Mus caroli; assembly: GCF_978045245.1. Taxonomy (NCBI): domain Eukaryota; kingdom Metazoa; phylum Chordata; class Mammalia; order Rodentia; family Muridae; genus Mus; species Mus caroli. Next base: position 119,180,367 of record NW_028227257.1, read on the forward strand.
AACAGAAGAGCAATAAAAAGTGGTGGTCACAAATGGAGAACACTCAGGTTTTTAAAAAAAAATCATCCTACAAAGTTATATAAAAATTAAACATTTTGATACTTGATGGATCAGTGAAACACAGAGTACAGAAATAAACCAAGCACTTAAGGAACATTGTGTGTTGACATTTTCAGTTAGAGAAGCAAATGCTTATTATTCAGCAAAGATGGCAAGGCCTCTGCTGAGGCATTTGAAAAAATGTAAAGCTAGGATCTGGATCTGGAGAACGGGCCTCAGGTATCACATTAGGCTCTGAAGAGGGCAAGAAGCAGAAGCAAGCTGGGGAGAGGGATAGGATGGATAAGGTGCCCAAGTAGAAACCAAGAAGAACAGAAGAACCCCGAAGCTGATAAGTGAAGGTAGGGATGGAGAAGAGGCCCAGCCACAGGTGGAATTAGAAATCTGGCACAAAGTAGCAGTTCCTAGTACCTAAGATGATGGTGACCCTTTCCATCCCTACTTGAACATTTGGGTCTCCTGCTATAATATCTCCCTGACCTACAGGTAGAATGAAGTGTTGTATTAGAGCCAATTGTATGGCATAATAATAATACCCTTTATCTAAAAACGAGCAAGACTAAGATATGTGATAATCTTTCACAGCTTAAATAAACTGCAGATAAATGAAATATTGAGTTGCAGGAAAATAATAGCAAACACCACAGACAAAACAATTGTGGGCAATTGCAACATCCTAGGAAATGAAGGGCTTTTCAGTGGCACAAAGTCTAGAAACCTAAAAGAAATGACCATTTGAATAACAAGAATGTAGGGCTTTCATTAGAAAGGAAGTTTAAAGCGTTAAAAGATAGATGCTAGGCAGACTGGTGTTCACAAATGCAGCAAAGAACCATTTTTTAATATGTAAAGAATGCTTAACAAAACCATGGAAAATAGATGAAGAAATGCCTGGATAGAAAACTATGTAACATACCAGAGCAACTGAATCACCTAGCCCGACAGAAGTAGGAGAGAAGTGGGTGGGTGAGGCCTTTGAATTAAGGAGGCAGCATCCAAGGTGAGGAGAAAGAATTTGTGGGAATTGTATGAGAAATATTAGAGTTACCTTTGGAGACAGGAAGTAATAACCAGTAGCAGGTAGCAAGGGATCTCCTGGGAGCAAGCCTGTGCAGTTTGTTGCCATTCAGGGAACACTGCCCATAGCCTGCAATGGGAGGCCTTGTGATTATGTATATATTTTTGGTTATTGTTATTGCATACAAAGTTGACTGCACCTGGCTCGCTCATGAACTGTTCTGCAGAAGTGATTTTCTTTTTTTTTAATATATATTTATTAGGTATTTTTCTCATTTACATTTCTAATGCTATCCCAAAAGTCCCCCATACCCTCCCACCCACTCCCCTACCCACCCACTCCCACTTTTTGGCCCTGGCGTTCCCCTGTACTGGGGCATATAAAGTTTGCAAGTCCAATGGGCCTCTCTTTCCATTGATGGCCGACTAGGCCATCTTTTGATACATATGCAGCTAGAGTCAAGAGCTCCAAGGTACTGGTTAGTTTATAATGTTGTTCTACCTATAGGGTTGCAGATCCCTTTAGTTCCTTGGGTACTTTCTCTAGCTCCTCCATTGGGGGCCCTGTGATCCATCCAATAGCTAACTGTGAGCATCCATTTCTGTGTTTTCTAGGCCCTGGCATAGTCTCACAAGAGACAGCTATATCTGGGTCCTTTCAGCAAAATCTTGCTAGTATATGCAATGGTATCAGCGTTTGGAAGCTGATTATGGGATGGAACCCTGGATATGGCAGGCTCTAGATGGTCCATCCTTTTGACACAGCTCCAAACTTTGTTTCTGTAACTCCTTCCATGGGTGTTTTGTTCCCAATTCTAAGAAGGGGCAAAGTGTCCACACTTTGGTCTTCATTCTTCTTGAGTTTCATGCGTTTAGCAAATTGTATCTTATATCTTGGGTATCCTAAGTTTCTGGGCTAATATCCACTTACCAGTGAGTACATATTGTGTGAGTTCCTTTGTGATTGGGTTACCTCACTCAGGATGATACCCTCCAGGTCCATCCATTTGCCTAGGAATTTCATAAATTCATTCTTTCTAATAGCTGAGTAGTACTCCATTGTGTAAATGTACCACATTTTCTGTATCCATTCCTCTGTTGAGGGGCATCTGGGTTCTTTCCAGCTTCTGGCTATTATAAATAAGGCTGCTATGAACATAGTGGAGCATGTGTCCTTCTGACCGGGTGGCACATCTTCTGGATATATGCCCAGGAGAGGTATTACAGGATCCTCTGGTAGTACTATGTCCAATTTTCTGAGGAACCGCCAGACTGATTTCCAGAGTGGTTGTACAAGCTTGCAATCCCACCCACAATGGAGGAGTGTTCCTCTTTCTCCACATCCTCGCCAGCATCTGCAGTCACCTGAATTTTTCATCTTAGCCATTCTGACTGGTGTGAGGTGGAATCTCAGGGTTGTTTTGATTTGCATTTCCCTGATGATTAAGGATGTTGAACATTTTTTCAGGTGCTTCTCAGCCATTCGGTATTCCTCAGGTGAGAATTCTTTGTTTAGCTCTGAGCCCCATTTTTTAATGGGGTTATTTGATTTTTCTGGAGTACACCTTCTTGAGTTCTTTATATATATTGGATATTAGTCCCCTATCTGATTTAAGATAGGTAAAGATCCTTTCCCAGTCTGTTGGTGTCCTTTTTGTCTTACTGACGGTGTCTTTTGCCTTGCAGAAGCTTTGCAATTTTATTAGGTCCCATTTGTAGATTCTTGATCTTACAGCACAAGCCATGCCATTGCTGTTCTATTTAGGAATTTTCCCCCTGTACCCATATCTTCAAGGGTTTTCCCTACTTTCTCCTCAATAAGTTTCAGTGTCTCTGGTTTTATGTTGAGTTCCTTAATCCACTTAGATTTGACCTTAGTACAAGGAGATAGGAATGGATCAATTCACATTCTTCTACATGATAACCTCCAGTTGTGCCAGCACCATTTGTTGAAGATGCTGTCTTTTTTCCACTGGATGGTTTTTGCTCCCTTGTCAAAGATCACAGAAGTGATTTTCTAGCAATGGTCCAATATGCTGATCAGTTCCACTTTATTGCTCATGTGATTACCTCCCTCCTTGAAAGCATAGCCTAGGGTCCTTGGTGGCTAGAGGAATACCAGAAGTAAGGAAGGGAAAGCCTACTAGGTATATATAGGTAGGCTTAGCCAGCAAAGATCACACCCTTATTACAGCTATGCTATTGTCTGACTCTTCCTGAGGTCAGAAAGAGATGTCTACATACTTCACATAAAGGGCACATAAGAGAGTTTCTAAGTCCAGTTTGGTGAACCAATGAGTTTATTTGGGTTAATTACAGAAGCAGGGACAACCCAAATGCAAACTATTGGGAAATCCTCTGTGTAGTTTATAGGAGCAACATCACTGAAGAGTTTTCTGTCCTCTTCCCCTGTCCCTCCTTCCCCCACTGATCTATTGTTTACCTGTTATATATTCTTTGAGAGAGAAGAGCTCTTGTAGGGATGTCATGAAGGCCTGATATTTTATGAGCCTCCTCTACTCCCTCCAGAGGGAGCGTTAGTAGGCTCAAGTTCTAGAAGGTCTCATGTTCATAGTTGCTCTGTTTTAGAACAGTAATGGACCTACCTTATCATGAGGAAATATCTGCAATACATGTTTCTGGAAGGATATGTGGAAAGAGAACTAAAGGTGAAGAAATACACTTAGGAACTGGTGTTACAATGTGGGTTATCTGTAAGCAGATGAGAGTAACTATTTATATGTTTTCAAGTCTTAGAGATAATTCAAGATTAAAACTACTGTATGTGTTTTAGAATACGGAAGCCACAATTCTCCCATAGGTGAAATGATTGTACATGTTTTAAGACCAGTTACATGTGTGGTTAAAAAAAAAAAAAGCCCAACTTAGTGTTTTGGGGATAGGTCTTCTTCCTTCTGCTTGTTGCACGATTCTGTGACCTGACCATCCTTTTCAGATCTTTTATTTTCCTTATTAAGGGGGTGATAAGAAGGCATAGTTGTTAGGCCTAAACGAGTTAATATAGAAAACAATTCTGAAGTTGCAAATTGATAGTTAATAATCATTAATAACAAAATAATGTGTAGAGAAATTTTAATCCAACAACATGGCAGCTCTAGATAGGGATCACATCCAAAGACCTTCTTGGTATATGTGATCTGGCTGAAATACAGACATTCCTTTAGTATATATCTTTAATTCTTCTAGCTGGAATAGACATAGCATTAATCCCAAACCATGAAAATAAAGTTAGTTGGTAGACAGAAGCAGCCATGCTTGAACATAACATCTTATTGAGCGGCAGTCAAAGTGATGAATCAGAGAAATATTTGACAGGATGAGTCAGAGATAAGATGTGCACAACTCTATGAAAAGCTATTTAAGAGCAGCACCCAAATAGATTATTTTTCTTTTGGGTCACCAGAGCAAGCCCCATTCAACCAAAATAGGCTGCCTATAACCGAGAAATCTACAAGGGACAGAAAGGCGAGTCATGTTTCCAAAATCAGGTGCCTGTCCATAATTTGGTGACTCAGTCACGCAGACAATGTCTCAAGCTTCTGGCATTCTGGCTAGACTCCACCCCCACAGTTACCTGACTATAGCCAGGTATGCTCCTCCCCACAGTTACCTGGCAACAAGAAGATAGCCCAGCCCACTATAAGAGGGGCTGCTTGGCCCCTCCTAGCTCTCTTAAGCTCTCACCTTTCTTACTCTCTAGCCCTCCCTCTCTCTCTTTCCCCCTCTCTCCACATGGCCATAGCTGGCCCTTCTTTCTACCGTTTCTCTTTCTCCCTGCCTTTCTACAATAAAGCTCTAAAACCTTAGACTGTCTCTGATGATCAAAGCCCACCATGCTTGAATGATGGGATGGACTTTCTCCTAAAGAGTCGTGTCTAACCTCCCGCCAAGAGGCCATCCTGTGCTCCAGCCAGGGACCTGACCAAGGACTCTTGCCCACGTGAAAGCCATCCAGTGCCTCCTCTCCCCCTGCTCTCTCCCTTCATCCCTGGGGCCGAGTGCTGCCTCGGGGCCCCTATTTTGTTCTCAGCTCTTCCTCCATATCCAGCATGAGATGCCGGAGGCTAAAAACCTGGTACCTGGGGCTGCCCCTTGTCCACCACCCTCCGTGTGGGGTCAGTGGCTTAACACAGCCAGACACCCACCTGGGGCTGCGCAAAAAATGTACACAGTCCTCCTGCGTCCGCCCACCCAAAACACCAAAACTCTGGCAGGACATGGGTTCTCTCCCACTCCTCTCTTTCCCCCACACCCGCTGCCCCACAGTGAGCTTATTCGTCAGTAAGCCTCCATGAACACTTTGGCCCTTCTTAGAATTGGGAACAAAACACCCATGGAAGGAGTTACAGAGACAAAGTTTGGAGCTGAGACAAAAGGATGGACCATCTAGAGACTGCCATATCTGGGGATCCATCCCATAATCAGCCTCCAAACGCTAACACCAATACATACTCTAGCAAGATTTTGCTGAAAGGACCAAGATATAGCTGTCTCTTGTGAGACTATGCCAGGGCCTAGCAAACACAGAAGTGGATGCTCACAGTCAGCTATTGGATGGATCACAAGGCCCCCAATGGAGGAGCTAGAGAAAGTACCCAAGGAGCTAAAGAGATCTGCACCCCTATAGGTGGAACAACAATATGAACTACCCAGTACCCCCCAGAGCTTGTGTCTCTAGCTGCATATGTAGCAGAAGATGGCCTAGTCGGCCATCAGTGGAAAGAGAGGCCCATTGGTCTTGCAAACTTTATATGCCTCAGTACCAGGAAAGGCCAGGGCCAAGAAGTGGGAGTGGGTGGTTGGGGGAGTGGGTAGGGGAGTGGGCGGGGGACTTTTGGGATAGCATTGGAAATGTAAATGAAATAAATACCTAATTAAAATAAATAAATAAATACTTTTGGAGCAAAAAAAAAAAAAAAGACAATTAACATCTGGAGAAGAAAACTCACATTTACAATAATGCTGTGGGGCCACACATGTGGAGGTCTTTATCATTCATAGCTATTGTGTAGGAAGTTGTATTGTGGTTTATCATATGACATAGATGAATTAGTCCATGGAGGGCTCTCTGCTTAGAGGATTGCCCAGAGTGAATCAAATCGAAGTAGATAGGCAAACATCAGGGGTTAATTATCAAATCTGGGAAATTAGAGTTTGAATTTAGTTTAATGTGATGTAACCAATGATTTGGGGACCAAGGTGAGATGAGATCAAAGTGAAGGTAGACAAAGCAAAGCAGGAGAGCAGGCATGGATGAAGATGGTGGATGGAGGCTATGGGTGGAGGTGGTGGATGGAGGTAATAGATAGAGTTGATGGATGGAGGTGATGGGGGTGAAGGATGGAGGTGGTAGATGGAGGTGGTGGATAGAGATGAGGGATGGAGGTGGTAGATGGTGGTGGTGGATGGAGGTAGTGGATGGAGGTAGTGGATAGAGATGAGGGATGTAGGTAGTGGATGGTGGTGGTGGATGGAGGTGGTTGCCTTCATCATTAGGAAGTGTCCACTGCTTAACAAGGCCCTACATTTGATTCCATTATCATCATCATCATCATTGTCATCATCATTATCATCATCATCATCATCAACAACACATAAATGTGTGACCACACACAAAAATATGTAAATGTAACAAAAAAAAGAATAATAAACCAAACTTACTTAAGATCACTTTGTTTTGTTTACAACCTAACTAACAAACTTCATGTGGCTGAAGCAAAAACCCCAGAAGGTCAAAAGAGTTTCAAGTCTTGGCACTCATGTCATGTCAGCCCTAAAGGCTCTATTCTATTTACCTAAGTCTTTCACTGTCATCATTGTGTTTCCTGATGTGTCCCTGGGCCCAGTGGAGTTTCAGTACCTGAAGCCTGGGTATCCATATTGAATTTGCCAACATTAGGGCCACATTAGCTCTGTTTACTCACCATTCTCTTGAGAGAGTTTGGAAGGCATAAATTCTTCCTCTGGGTAGAGGAAAGTAGTGGTAAGAAATTATCCCCAAACAGTCATGCTGCGGTTGCTGCTACTGTTGTTGTTGTTGTTGCTGCTGCAGCTGCTGCTGCTGAACAATTGTCATTTTAAAGCATAAGAAACAAGAGCTGATATCTACTTGTGTTACACAACTGTAAGACTTAACTTGAGTCACTGTGGAAGTGACTCCAAAGTTATTCTACCTCCCGACTCTGGTGGATAGGGTATGGAGGATGCTGGAGGGATGTGCATCTTCTATGAAACTGCGTGGTTAAGGTCAAGTGCCTGCTGCTTTGGAGTTCTGATAACATCAGTTGAAAATGACAAGAGGAATCCAATTGCGCGCAGGACCTGAGACTGCATTAGTTAGGGAAGCAGAAACCGGCCAGAGTAGGGCCACAGGCCTCATCCGGCCGGATCAGCACCTGGGTAGCTAGAGCGCAGGGTCCGCTGACACCCGCCAGCTACCCACGACCCCCGCCACGGGATTTTGAGACTGCTGGTGAGTGGAACACAGCTTCTGCTCCAGTCCAATCACGCGGGACCTGAGACTGCTTTGGTTGGGGAGGGAGAAATCCGGCCTACATAGGGCCACAAGCCTCTTCCGGTCAGAAAAGCACCGGGGTAGCTAGGGCGCAGGGTCGGCTGACACTCGCCAGCTACCCACAACACCCGCCACAGGATCTTAAGACTTCTGGAGAGTGGAACACAGCTTCTGCTCCAATCCAATTGCGCGCGGGACCTGAGACTGCATTAGTTAGGGAAGCAGAAAACCGGCCTGAGTAGGACCACAGGCCTCTTCCGGCTGGACCAGCACCGGGGTACTGCCAGCTACCCACGACCCCCGCCACAGGATTTTGAGACTGCTGGTGAGTGGAACATAGCTTCTGCTCCAATCTTTAAACAGTGACAACGACAACAACTAACCCCAGAGATTACCAGATGGCGAAAGGTAAACGTAATAATCTTACTAACAGAAACCAAGACCACTCACCATCATCAGAACCCAGCACTCCCACTTCGCCCAGTCCAGGGCACCCCAATACACCGGAAAAGCCAGACACAGATCTAACAGCATATCTCCTGATGATGGTAGAGGACTTCAAGAAGGACTTTAATAACACACTTAAAGAAATACAGAGGAACACTGGTAAACAGGTAGAAGACAATAAAGAGGAAGCACAAAAATCCCTTAAAGAATTGCAGGAGAACACTGCTAAAGAGTTACAAATCCTTAAAGAAAAACAGGATAACCTAATCAAACAGGTAGAAGTCCTTAATGAAAAACAGGAAAACACATCCAAACAGATGATGGAAATGAACAAAACCATACTAGACCTAAAAAGGGAAGTAGACACAATAAAGAGAACCCAAAATGAGGCAACACTGGAGATAGAAACCCTAGGAAAGAAATCTGGAACCATAGATACCAGCATCAGCAACAGAATACAAGAGATGGAAGAGAGAATCTCAGGTGCAGAAGATTCCATAGAGAACATCGGCACAACAATCAAGGAAAATGTAAAATGCAAAAAGATCCTAACTCAAAACATCCAAGAAATACAGGACACAATGAGAAGACCAAACCTACGGATAATAGGAGTGGATGAGAATGAAGATTTTCAACTCAAAGGACCAGCAAACATCTTCAACAAAATTATAGAAGAAAACTTCCCAAATCTAAAGAAAGAGATGCCCATGAACATACAAGAAGCCTACAGAACTCCAAATAGACTGGACCAGAAAAGAAATACCTCCCGACACATTATAATCAGAACAACAAATGCTCTAAATAAAGATAGAATACTAAAAGCAGTAAGAGAAAAAGGCCAAGTAACATATAAAGGCAAGCCTATCAGAATTACACCAGATTTTTCACCAGAGACTATGAAAGCCAGAAGATCCTGGACAGATGTTATACAGACACTAAAAGAACACAAATTCCAGCCCAGGCTACTATACCCAGCCAAACTCTCAATTAACATAGATGGAGAAACCAAAGTATTCCACGACAAAACCAAATTCACACATTATCTCTCCACGAATCCAGCCCTTCAAAGGATAATAACAGAAAAAAACCAATACAAGGAAAGGAACCACGCCCTAGAAACAACAAGAAGGTAATCCCTCAACAAACCTAAAAGAAGACAGTCACAAGAACAAAATGCCAACTTTAACAACAATAATAACAGGAAACAACAATTACTTTTCCTTAATATCTCTTAATATCAATGGACTCAACTCCCCGATAAAAAGACATAGACTAACAAACTGGCTACACAAACAAGACCCAACATTTTGCTGCTTACAGGAAACTCATCTCAGAGAAAAAGATAGACACTACCTCAGAATGAAAGGCTGGAAAACAATTTTCCAAGCAAATGGTAGGAAGAAACAAGCTGGAGTAGCCATTCTAATATCTGATAAGATTGACTTCCAACCCAAAGTCATTAAAAAAGACAGGGAGGGACACTTCATACTCATCAAAGGTAAAATCCTCCAAGAGGAACTATCAATCCTGAATATCTATGCTCCAAATACAAAGGCAGCCACATTCATTAAAGAAACTTTAGTAATCTCAAAGCACACATTGCACCTCATACAATAATAGTGGGAGACTTCAACACACCACTTTCACCAATGGATAGATCATGGAAACAGAAACTAAACAGGGACACAGTGAAACTAACAGAAGTTATGAATCAAATGGATCTGGCAGATATCTACAGAACATTCTATCCTAAAACAAAAGGATATACCTTATTTTCAGCACCTCATGGTACCTTCTCCAAAACTGACCACATAATTGGTCACAAAACAGGCCTCGACAGATACAAAAATATTGAAATTGTCCCATGCATCCTATCAGATCACCATGGACTAAGGCTGATCTTCAATAACAAAATAAATAATAGAAAGCCAACCTTCACGTGGAAACTGAACAACAATCTTCTCAATGATACCTTGGTCAAGGAAGGAATAAAGAAAGAAATTAAGGACTTTTTAGAGTTCAATGAAAATGAAGCCACAACATACCCAAACTTATGGGACGCAATGAAAGCATTTCTAAGAGGAAAACTCATAGCTCTGAGTGCCTCCAAAAGGAAACTAGAGAGAGCACACATTAACAGCTTGACAACATACCTAAAAGCACTAGAACAAAAGGAAGCAAATTCACCCAAGAGGAGTAGACGGCAGGAAATAATCAAACTCAGGGGTGAAATCAACCAAGTGGAAACAAGAAAAACTATTCAAAGAATCAACCAATCAAGGAGCTGGTTCTTTGAGAAAATCAACAAGATAGATAAACTCTTAGCCAGACTCAGTAGAGGGCACAGGGAAAGCATTTTAATTAACAAAATCAGAAATGAAAAAGGAGACATAACAACAGATCCTGAAGACATCCAAAACATCATCAGATCCTTCTACCAAAGGCTATACTCAACAAATCTGGAGAACCTGGATGAAATGGAGAAGTTCCGAGACAGATACCAGGTACCAAAGTTGAATCAAGATCAGGTTAATGATCTAAACAGCCCTATATCTTCCAAAGAAATTGAAGCAGTCATTAATAGTCTCCCAACTAAAAATAGCCCAGGACCAGATGGGTTTAGTGCAGAGTTCTATCAGACCTTCAAAGAAGATCTAATCCCAGTTCTTCACAAACTATTCCACAAAATAGAAACAGAAGGTACTCTACCCAACTCATTCTATGAAGCCACAATTACTCTGATACCTAAACCACAAAAAGACCCAACAAAGATAGAAAACTTCAGACCAATATCCCTTATGAATATTGATGCAAAAATCCTCAATAAAGTTCTTGCTAACCGAATCCAAGAACACATCAAAACAATCATCCATCCTGACCAAGTAGGTTTCATCCCAGGGATGCAGGGATGGTTCAATATACGGAAATCCATCAACGTAATCCAGTATATAAACAAACTCAAAGACAAAAACCACATGGTCATCTCGTTAGATGCGGAAAAAGCATTTGACAAGATCCAACACCCATTCATGATAAAAGTCTTGGAAAGATCAGGAATTCAAGGCCCATACCTAAACATGATAAAAGCAATCTACAGCAAACCAGTAGCCAACATCAAAGTAAATGGTGAGAAGCTTGAAGCAATTCCTCTAAAATCAGGGACTAGACTAGGCTGTCCACTTTCTCCATACCTATTCAACATTGTACTTGAAGTCCTAGCCAGAGCAATTCGACAACAAAAGGAGATCAAAGGGATACAAATTGGAAAAGATGAAGTCAAAATATCACTCTTTGCAGATGATATGATAGTATATATAAGTGACCCTAAAAATTCCACCAGAGAACTCCTAAGCCTGATAAACAGCTTCGGTGAAGTAGCTGGATATAAAATTAACTCAAACAAATCAATGGCCTTTCTCTACACAAAGAATAAAGAGGCTGAGAAAGAAATTAGGGAAACAACACCCTTCTCAATAGTCACAAATAATATAAAATATCTTGGCGTGACTCTAACTAAGGAAGTGAAAGATCTGTATAATAAAAACTTCAAGTCTCTGAAGAAAGAAATTCTAGAAGATCTCAGAAGATGGAAAGATCTCCCATGCTCATGGATTGGCAGGATCAACATTGTAAAAATGGCTATCTTGCCAAAAGCAATCTACAGATTCAATGCAATCCCCATCAAAATTCCAACTCAATTCTTCAACGAATTAGAAAGTGCAATCTGCAAATTCATCTGGAATAACAAAAAACCTAGGATAGCAAAAACTCTTCTCAAGGATAAAAGAACCTCTGGTGGAATCACCATGCTGGACCTAAAGCTTTACTACAGAGCAATTGTGATAAAAACTGCATGGTACTGGTATAGTGACAGACAAATAGACCAATGGAATAGAATTGAAGACCCAGAAATGAACCCACACACCTACGGTCACCTGATCTTCGACAAGGGAGCTAAAACCATCCAGTGGAAGAAAGACAGCATTTTCAACAAATGGTGCTGGCACAACTGGTTGTTAACATGTAGAAGAATGCGAATCAATCCATTCCTATCTCCTTGTACTAAGGTCAAGTCTAAGTGGATCAAGGAACTTCACATAAAACCAGAGACACTGAAACTTATAGAGGAGAAAGTGGGGAAAAGCCTTGAAGATATGGACACAGGGGAAAAATTCCTGAATAGAACAGTAATGGCTTGTGCTGTAAGATCGAGAATTGACAAGTGGGACCTCATGAAACTACAAAGCTTCTGCAAGGCTAAAGACACCATCAATAAGACAAAAAAACCACCAACAGTTTGGGAAAGGATCTTCACCTATCCTAAATCAGATAAGGGACTAATATCCAATATATATAAAGAACTCAAGAAGGTGGACTCCAGAAAGTCAAATAACCCCATTAAAAAATGGGGCTCAGAACTGAACAAAGAATTCTCACCTGAGGAATACCGAATGGCTGAGAAGCATCTGAAAAAATGTTCAACATCCTTAATCATCAGGGAAATGCAAATCTAAACAACCCGGAGATTCCACCTCACACCAGTCAGAATGGCTAAGATCAAAAATTCAGGTGACAGCAGATGCTGGCGAGGATGTGGAGAAAGAGGAACACTCCTCCATTGTTGGTGGGATTGCAAGCTTGTACAACCACTCTGGAAATCAGTCTGGCGGTTCCTCAGAAAATTGGACATAGTACTACTGGAGGATCCAGCAATACCTCTCCTGGGCATATATCCAGAAGATGTCCCAACCGGAAAAAAGGACACATGCTCCACTATGTTCATAGCAGCCCTATTTATAATAGCCAGAAGCTGGAAAGAACCCAGATGTCCCTCAACAGAGGAATGGATACAGAAATTATGGTACATTTACACAATGGAGTACTACTCAGCAATTAAAAAGAATGAATTTATGAAATTCCTAGCCAAATGGATGGACCTGGAGGGCATCATCTCGAGTGAAGTAACACGATCACAAAAGAACTCACACAATATGTATTCACTGATAAGTGGATATTAGCCCAAAACTTAGGATACCCAAGATATAAGATACAATTTGCTAAACGCATGAAACTCAAGAAGAATGAAGACCAAAGTGTGGACACTGTGCACCTTCTTAGAATTGGGAACAAAACACCCAGGGAAGGAGTTACAGAGACAAAGTTCGTAGCTGTGATGAAAGGATGGACCATTTAGAGACTGCCGTATCCAGGGATCCATCCCATAATCAGCTTCTAAACGCTGACACCATTGCATACACTAGCAAGATTTTGCTGAAAGGACCCAAATATAGTTGTCTCTTGTGAGACGATGCCGGGGCCTAGCAAACACAGGAGTGGATGTTCACAGTCAGCTATTGGATGTATCACAGGGCTCCCAATGGAGAAGCTAGAGAAAGTACCCAAGGAGCTAAAGGGATCTGCAACCCTATTGTTGGAACAACATGATGTACTAACCAGAACCCCGGAGCTCTTGTCTCTAGCTGCATATGTATCGAAAGATGACCTAGTCGGCCATCAATGGAAAGAGAGGCCCATTCGACTTGCAATCTTTATATGCCCCAATATAGGGGAATGCCAGGGCCAAAAGAATGGGAATGGGTGGGTAGGGAAGTGGGGGGCGCTATGGGGGACTTTTGGGATAGCATTGGAAATGTAATTGAGGAAAATATGTAATAAAAATATTAAAAATTAAAAAAAATAAAGTTCAAAATTTTATAAAAAAAAAAAAAAGAAAGAAAGAAAATGACAAGAGTTGGAGTTAACTTCTGGAAATGTTTGCTCATGAAGGAACCATTTGCTGACAGCCTAGACTTCTTGTTTTAGTTCTGTTGGGAACGTGGAGAAATTTATGTTTGCTCTACAATAATGCTGAAGCCTGCTCCTTGTACAGACTACTGGGCCAGATCTTACACTGTGTTCATATGGTTATGGGTGATCAATTAGTCACACTGTTAGGGTTTTCTTCTTGGGGAAATTCTATGTGAATGCCTGTGTTTGAAGAGAAGACCTGGGGTGATGAATAACTACGGTGCAAGGGTCTTGGTATCACTGTCCTTAAAAGTGTGACGTATAGTGACATTTCATGGCAATGAGTTGTTGGGCACAAAGCTACATACATTATATTGTTCTTTCCTGAAAACAAAAATTTACCTATAGTCACAAACCAGTTGGAGGAAAGGAAAAAAAAAAACCCTGAAGAATTCAAGCACCAGCAATTATTTTGAAGACAAATGTCTTACTGAAGTTTTTATTTTTTACTCAACCATTGGTAAATACTCAGTTTAAGTAGCATGAGTTTCCAATCTTGTTATATATAACTTTATATGTGAACAAGCATTTGAAGCAGTTTTGTCTGAAAATGTAAAATATGTCACACTTCGAGTTTGTATGTAAGTAGTAGAAGGCGGCTTTCTGACTCTTTACCCTCTTCTGAACAGATAGACTGGTCACATTTGTTCCCGTTGAATAGAAGGTGTCTTGCTTGCTGGCATAGTAGGACTGCAGCAACTCCATATTTCCATGCCTCATTTTTTCCCTGGTAATTAGCATCTTTTTTCTTAGAGGAGCATATGGCGTCTTTAATTGTAAACAAACCCTGCAAGCCTCTCTCCACGTACATAATCATAGGAGTACAGACAGTCTCAGAATGACGAGATTTAACACACAAGAACTGCAGATAAATTGTCAGAGCTGGAATAACGTGGTCTTACAGCATCTGATGTTTCAGTGCGTGGACATTGTGTACAGTTAAGGAATGAAGGGAGGTGACCCAATTGTAACAAGTCCAGCCTGCAAACAGCCAGGAAAAAAAAAAGACAGAGATAGTGAGCTGCTGAATTTGAACTACAAATCTGGGTTCAGTGGCTCTCTGAGAAAACGACAGTTGTTCTTTTAGAAAGATGATTGTGTTAAAATCCCTATTGTTAGGGGCAGAGGCAGGACTAAAATATGATTTCTAAGGATCTATTTTCTTAAAACTCAGTATAAAATGGGGTGGAGATATATATATATATATATATATATATATATATATATATATTCACATTTTTGACTCTTCTGTCTGAAATTGCTCACAGAAATTTTGATTGAGAATCATTGTACTCAATAGGTTCATCATGACTAAAAGACAAACATTTCTCTACTTTCTAATATGTAGGTGTAGCTGTAGTCATTCTTATCTAAAAGAAACCCCCACATTTCATTTTTGCTTTGAATTTGGGGGTAACAATTGGGCAGAAATCATAGTGAAATACTTATAAACTGTTTGTGAGACAAATCCTGATTGGAAAGAAGACATCATGATGTCCTTTTCAAAGTTCTGTCTCTGGCATACTTGCCATGCAGGCATAGTCTGAGAGCAGTGGGGGTAGCCAGGTAACGAGGGGGCTCAGTTAAGGGCAGCCTTGAAACTCAATCCCTCTCCACTTATATATACATCACAGATGTAGTCCTTGCATCCTGAATGCTAAAGTACCAGGTAAGAAATGAAGAGCCACGGTCTTCAGGAGGCTTGTCCTCAGTAGATGTGGTGGTTCATGCCTGTAAGGTTGGCACCCAGGAAGGTGAGGCAAAAGCTACAGCGTAACATAAGGAAAACCTTATCTTAAAAAAAAAAAAAGGCTTGTTTCCTACTGGGAACACAAAGCATGGGCTTACATAGACTAACCTGGAGTAGAAAAGTGAGAATGCAATAGTATCTTAGATATCATCAGACAGGACAATGTCTTTCGAAATTGAAGAAGATTTAATGACAGTCCAAATATACTGGGTTCTGTTTTTCCCTCTGTTTTCTCACAATGACCTAGGGACAAGGTCAAGTAGATTTCAGCTACTCTTCCTTATTATGAAAGTCTTTCTCTTATCGCTGTTTAAACCACAGAAAGCAACATAGTCTGATGAGCAAAATACCTCAGCTAGTTTGAGTCAATGTTTTATACAAGGATCTTTGTCTTTCTTCAATGTGTCACCCATGGATTCCCAAGAAGAAAGTACAGGTGACTGGGGATATTCGAATAGGTGCTTAAGGGAATTGTTCTAGAACTTCCAAGCTATGCTGTAATTGCAACATGCATAGTGTGAGCAAACACCTATAAAATGGGAATTGCCCATATCAAAGAATAGGGGTAAAAGAAGAAATGAAGACAGAAGAGAGTCTAGAAACTCTTCCCTCACCCCTGCCTGATGGCTGCCATGTCCTAGGTACTTCTTAAAGATGTTCCAGAGCTAGAACTGAGAAAAATCACCAACCTCATTTTAGCTTCTCAGGAGGCAGTGGTAGCTCCAGTTCCTCTCAGGGATCTTAAGCTAAGTGGTTGTTTGGCAGGAATCCCAAAGAGAAGGTGGCAAGGGATGTTTACAATCTCCTAGGATATCTTTAGAAACTTCTTGGTCACTGTCACAGATTAAGGAAGCTGATTGCCAACTCTATAAACATTCAAGAAGACGGAGTATTTATGAGAGGGACAATATTAGTAATTTATTCTTAGATGGTTATAAATGACACAGTGTGGAACTATATATCAGTACAGACTTCCTGAAAACAGGCACCTGACAACAGTGTATGGAAAACTTGAAAACATCCAGTATTTGACTCAGTAATTTGATTTCGGGGGATTTTCTTAAGGAAGTTGGAAGAGGCTGACAAACATCTATTTATGTTCAAGGTCATTCAGCTGGGTATTCATTTATATCGCAAAGAATTGGGAGGCTGGAGAGATGGCTCAGTGGTTAAGAGCACTAACTACCCTTCCAGAAGACTTGGGTTCCTAACACCTACATGGCAGCTCACAGCTGTCTGATACTCCAGGTCCAGAGGATATTATACTTTCTTCTGGACAGAAGGTAGCAGGCATGCATAGGGCATATAGACATAAATTCAGGCAAAATATCCATACACATAAAATTAAAAAAAAAATTAAATTGTAAATTGCCTAAATATTCTCTAACAGGCAATTAACTTGAGAAAATACCATTTGTACAGCATCAAAAATATTTATACCTATGTTCTTCAGAGCAATTTTGAATCTGTGTCAAATTAATCCAAGAGCTCATCTTTTTCTCCTTCTGTTGGAGAGAGAGCAAGGCGTTCAAGTAGAGGAGTAAAGATTTGTTTGTTTGTTCATTCGTTTGTGTTTGAGACAGGGTCTCACTGTGTGGCCCTGGTAGGCCTGGAACTCACTCTGCAGACCATGGTAGTCTGCCTCTGTCTCCCAAGGGCTGGAATTGAAGGAGTACATCACCATGTCCAGACCACAGTAAAGATCTTAACTACCTATAGGACTGCATATGCCTGACCCTAAGACGGAAGGCAAAATGGAGAAAGTGTTAGGTCAAGATGCTAAGCATTATTTCTAAATGACTGGTCTTATGTCTGTCTAAGGGTGCACATTTCCAAAGTTTACAGAGAGCCTTTAAATGTCAGCACTATCTTTAGTCAATTGTTGTTTTCTTCTGCAACATCCAAAACCACTGGTTTAAATTGCCAGCACATATAAATCACTTTCCATGCCTTTTTTTCCTATGTCACTCCAATTATGTCTGAGGAAGAATAGAAAAAAATGGTTGGATAATCTGGCAGTCACTAATATTTGTTGAGGTCCTCATAAGAATATTTCCTAGCAATTGAATTATGTTGCTAACATTTGTTTAAAAAAAGCCTAGAGGTATTCTATTTATTATGCATTTTCATTTAAATGCTTTATAATTCAAGTTTCCAATAATTCTTTTTAGACTCCATATAAGCAACCAGTAGTCATTTAGCTGCCTAAATTATCTTAAAGTTTGTGACTATTTAGCCTGTACTGAAAGGCAACAATTTATTCTCTACATGTAGGCTTTGTCCAACTAATCTACTCTCCACTCTGAAAACAGAGGGAATGTTCCAAAAAACAAGCAGATTCTCTTACTTCTTTGTACCTTTTTACTGGAGTGACTCCAGATGAAATGTAAGTGCTTTATTACAGCCTTCAAGGCCCTGTAGGATCTCTATTGTACTTTCACCTCCAGTTTCAAGGCTCAGCCATGCTTCAGATATGTCATCTTCTCAGTTGTCACAAGGAGTGACATGTCCTTCTTATTCTGGGCCAACTGATATGTAGCATCTTTTGGGAATCAAAGTTGATTAAGTCACCCATCCAAGGAGTATTTGTGGCCCCATAACTGTTGTGATTGTGTGGCCACAATGTTGTAATTGTCTGAGTAACTATGTATCTTCCCTCCTAAACCTTCAGATCCTGGAAGAGAAAGGATTGGTCCTTTCTGCTTCATCCTTAGCATCCATCACAGGGTCTGCTATAGTCTTTAACAACGTGGAGGGTCCAAACAAGCATCACTGCCCACTTCTCATGTGTGCCAGCCACATGCACTACTTACATTCTCCATTGTCCATGCCCTTTTCCACACACCAGTATGTGTGCTCATCATGTATCCACTCAATGTTTCAGAGGAGCTGAACCTAACTGACTGATTATGTCAGTTTCCTTCTCCCCTGCTGTGATTTAAAATGGCTGCAAGATTCTAACACAGTCAAAGAGGGGCAAGCGGACTGATGGGACCTATGAGAGCATCTGTGAGAAGTCTCCTTGCTTCTAAGGAGACAGAACAAGAAATAGTGTATTTTATGTCCTTTGACATTTTTATAACCAAAATCGCATAGCTCCCTGGTCCCAGGAAGAGAACCAGCCTGAAAATCAAGCTGAAACTAACAATGCCTGAGTGAAAAAGCATCCAGCCATTGATCAGTCTGGAGCCCAGCCAAGCTCTGAATTAGGAATTATCTGTTAGTTTCAAGCTAAATGCCTTTGAAATGATATAAGGCTACACCACCAGTTTTCCTTCTTTTGATAAGTGGTATCCTGGTATAGAACAATAGCTTCGACTGAGATGTATAACATAGACTTAATGTAATTGTATGGCAGCTGGAAAGAAGGGCAAGTTATTATTGCCTTCCATTGGTTTGTGTCTTATTTGTATGCTCCTGGTGGGTTATTTATGAATCATGCAGTACCCAAAGGAAAAGACAGCATTTGACTCTGCAAATCGAGGGAACAGAGGAGCCTGACTTTGCATTTGAAGTTGCTGAACTCAATATAAATAGAATTGTATAGCCATAAAGTAACTTTAGAGATAAAATAAAATAGAAAGCTTCCATGGCATGGGGCTTCACAAGTTCTTATATTTTTGACTCCAGATAATTACACACCCTCCTCTGTTCTCAGAGGCTTCCTGCATAAATGTAGCATAGATATACACATGGATGCACACATACAAATAAAGAGATCTTTAAATTAAAAAGAAAAATGTCAAACACAAACACACACACACACAAATTTGGGTAACATGTTAAGTTATTAGGGCTGACCTTGTGCCTGAATCCTCCTGCCTCATCTTTATAAGTAGCTGGCACTGCAGGCCTATACCATTTGGCCAAACGCATATTTTCTTATTGTTTTTCTCATGACTCTTTTTCAACACACTTATTTTTTAAAATATGCTTTTAATTATCTGAATAGCATTCTATCATCAATATAATTATGTCATCATTGTTTAAGAACTGTTTTAGTTGGGTATTTCAACTTTACCTTTTTCTTTTAAAGAATACATGTCATGTAGCCCAGGCCTCTGTGTAATTGAGGAAGACTTTGAATTCCTAAACTTCTGCCTCCATATTCCAGATACTATAATTATAGGTGTATACACAGCAAAGCTTGGCTTTTTAAAATGTTTTATTATAATGAAATATTAAAGTGAATATTCCTTGATACAAAGTACAAATTATGTCCTTAGGGTAAATTTGATTTTGTACTGGTCTATCTTTGAGCTATCTGTTCTCTTTCATTGATATTCCGTGTATTAGTCAGTATCACTTTTTAAAAGTATCATATATTTATAATACATGTCAGCTTCTAACAAGACAAGCTGTTCCACACAAATTGTCCTTTAAGTAATTTTCTTGCTTTCATGTTTATTTACACTTCTAATATCTTTAAAAACTGGATGCAATAATCTAATTGAACTCTTTTGATTAATTTATATTAACCATACATTGTCTTAATAGTGAAACCTACAACATTAAATATTTTATGCTGTTTCTTTATGTTTTTCTTCATTTTTTTTATAACTTTGAGATGTATTTTAGTTGCTTTCTATTCATTTTAGGAAATGTTTCTTATATCTTTTCCTCCTTCCCCCTCCTTTCCTCCCTCCCTTCCTCCCTCCCTTCCTTCTTTCCTTCCTTCTTATTATAAATGTGTAGAAAAGTTAGTCCCCCTTCAGTGGTACTAAGGATTGAATTTAGGATCTATGTATACTAGGGAAGCATCCTACTATTGGGCTATAGCTGCAGTCTTATTTTCATCTTTACTTTTTATTTTGAGATAAGATCTGACTATGCTATTCAGGATGGCCTTGAACCTATGATATTCCTTCTTCCATGCAAAGTCCAGCTGGCCATGTAAGGGACAGAATGACATGGTTCCTGTCCCTGTAACAGAGACAGCAGGACATGGGCCTCCATGTGTTGATGGGCATATGCTATGGGAAGAAGCCATGTTTATATAATGTGCATATTTTCATGTTCCTCCTTTGAGGAATGTCCTCTCTTCCAAGGTTAAGGACTCCATGATAATTAGAGACAGCATGAGACTGGGAGGTGACTAATGTCTCAGCAAAATGGTAGAAAACAAAACAGCCCTACGGCTGTGGGAAAGAATGCTGAAAACATGAGTTCAAAAATATATAATTTCTCAACTATGCAAAATATAAGGATGCAATATGAATTATATAAAGATCTTCACAGACCTAAAGGAACATAGGACGCTGTACTATGAGCCAGCTTGTCAGAAAAAATACTAAGAAGCGAAATAAAGAGATTTAGGGAGTGGTGATCACAGGGCAAGATCAGACCCAGCTAAGTTTACAAAAGCAGGGGAATCTCTGAATTCTTTTGCAATGTTAAAAAAAAAAAGTGTGTTTGCTATCTTTTTCTAAGAATCAAATGGCTGAGATTATGGGATACTGATCCATTCGATATTCAAAAGGGAACCTGGGATAATGACTGAATTGATATGTAATTTAAAATCTAGGCTTTTGATCTGCAAAAGATGAGCTATCCAGAGAATTTTTAGTATAGCAAGAAGAGAGTTGTCTCAAGCAGAGCACAGAGAAAGAGATAGAGCAATCTGGAAAACTGTCTTGAGCAGAATATAGGTCTTCTTCAGCTTGTAACCCATGATTTGACTTTGAGTTGTTTGTTTGGCAAACACCCCTTCTCTCAAAACCCTTCTCTAAGCTAAGGCTGGTCCTTGGCACTTCTGATACCTAAGTAGCTGGTATTACAGCCCTGTGCCACCTGGGCTGGCTCAAAATTCTCAGAAGTATCATGCTGAAATCTATACCCTTTTAGTATCAGGCAGTTTTTTTCAGGATGTCACTTTGGCAGGAGATTAGC
The DNA here is from genome assembly GCF_978045245.1 of Mus caroli. Taxonomy (NCBI): domain Eukaryota; kingdom Metazoa; phylum Chordata; class Mammalia; order Rodentia; family Muridae; genus Mus; species Mus caroli. The sequence continues at coordinate 119,201,873 of NW_028227257.1, forward strand.
ATGCTCTAGCCCCAGTTCTGTCACTAATGGAAGCAATTCATACAAAGCAAATCGTTGTAACCCATTTTTTAATTCTAATGATACTGCAATATCTTAATTAAACATGTCTTTTAAAAATATCAATCATTGCTTTCACACTATTAAATCCAGGCTTTAAAGTTTTCTTAAGCAACACAGTTTTAAGACACCCTTTTTTCTTCTTTTTTGTATGTAAGACAGTATGAGACCAGTTGCATTTGGTTTTAGAGAGTTGAAGTCTCACATAATTATGCAGAACTAATTAATTCAAAATCTGTTTATCAACAGTAGTCTGTAGCTACAGCATTTTCTCCCAGAGGCACTAACAAAGGCTTATCACCTGCTTTCTTGTTGCAGTTTGTCTCAAAGGCAAATCAATATGAAAACTATAAAAACGCTATTCCCAGAACTAACACTTGGAACAACTTACAAGAACTTTTAGTATCTGCTACCAATTAGTTTCCCTAGCTTAAATTAAAAACAGTTTTATTTAGCAGTGAAATGTGTCAAAATACTAAGGATTTAAAAGGCAAATAAAAATTTCCTGCTTTTTTGTTAATTTTTGTTATATATTTATTAATTTATATATACGTAATTTTTATTTTTTTAAGGATAAATAGCCATATAGTTGATTGGGACTAGCAGACAGAGAAGAAAGCCTCCATCTATCTTAGAGAGCAAATGCACATTGTATGTTTCCATATGAGATGTGTGCACAGGGAGAAGAAGCTCGCCACAGCCTGAGTATCTCCTTGTGAATAGCAAAGGAAGTTGCTGATGTCTGTGGCTGACTTGTGGTAGGTTTTTCCTGAGCAGCGGGAGTTCATTTGGAGGAACAATAGGTAAAATGAAAGTGTTTTGGGTTGCAGAGTCATTTTTCTGCCCTTACAAAGCGAGGATGGCTTTTAGGAATTGCAGGAAAGTGAATGTGGAGCTGGAGTTTGTCATCTTTCACAGGCAATCCTTTATGATTCATGAATCTTGGTTATTAAACCCACACTGAGTAGGGTGTAGGTGACACAAGCAGACTTCTATAGCAAAGAATGATCTTTTGTGTTCTGCCAGAACACTTCTAAGCTTTGAGGCCCAAATTATCTGCAAAGAGGAAAAGCCTACTTAATAAATGTGTAGGTGGATCCTCAGTATAATTCAACATTAATATCCCTCCTGGAACCAGCTCAGTTATGTCAAACATCGGATTGTCAAAGGCATCAGTGATTTCCTGAGATATGGGGAATATAATAAAAGGTTATTTGCTTTATCTCATCTTATCTCTGGATGCCTCTGTGTCTCTGTCTCTCTGTCTCTGTCTGTCTGTCTGTCTCTGTGTGTGTGTGTGTGTGTGTGTCTTTGCTGTGGTGTGCATGGGGAGGTCAGAAGACACTTTACGGAGCTGGTTCTCTATTGCTACTGTCTGTTTGGAGAACTGAACCCTGGTCATCAGCCTGTGCGACAAGTTCTTTTATCTCCTGAGCCACCTTGGCAGCCCCAGTAAAGTGGTATCACAGTAAGTAGGGTGGTGGCATCCTATGATTTAGCAGTGTGGAATTAACAGCCCCTCTTACAGTGTTCTCAAACTCTCACTATAATCTTTACAAAATACTGTCAAGGATAAAACCTTACACTATCATATATTAAAAAGGAAACTCAACAGATGATCTGATGCTAAAACTTATGAGGAAATTACCCATTTGCACAGCCAAGTAGATGCAGATTGAGGCAACTGTTTGCAGCCTAACCTCTGCCTCTTGAAGTAGAACTGGCCAGCTGTTCTCAGACCTGAAAGAAGTGGAAAGCCCTGCCTTCCTTCACTGACCCCCTGGATTCAGTGACTCCCTGGATTCAGTCCTGGATTTAGAGTAACTGGAGCTAAAAGTGTTTGCTGAGACACAGTGTGCTCCTTCTCTTGTACTTTCTACATCAAGTCACAAACACTCTGGAAGGAAGTGAGATTGGCAACTGAGTGTTGTCTCTGGGTACATTCTATCTCCACAGTTGAAACATTGAGGTTAAAAACAGTGATCTATAGTGAGACTGACTTTGGCACTTAGACTCTGAGCAGATACTCCAATCTTTTCACTATTCAGGGTTACTAGTATCACAGTATCACACAATGTAATGGATACAGAATACAAAGCATAATTACTAGTTCAATGTTTTATTTGATAAGTGGCAGATATGTTTTATTATGACAAAGAAGGGCAGAAAAGGGGAAATTTCTAGCAGAGTATGTTGTAGATTGTTTTGTAACTTCTCTGTGTTCAGTGTGTCAGAGAATCCAGCTGTAAGATAATGGTGGGTCCTCTCTTTTTGTCCTGTTATTTAAGATGAATATTTCAGACAAAGGGCATGGCCAGTAGCCCTTCACCTCACCAGCGGTTGCACAGTCAATGAGAAATCACACCTGAAGGGACAGGGTGTGTTAAAGCCAAAGCTGGTAAAAAGACAAGAATTAACATGCCAAAAACACAGTAGGTCTATGAAAACAAAAAACAAACAAACAAAAAAACTCCAAACACTGGGAGATGAAAATGGTTTGGAATCTTCAGTAGGATGAAAGGATCCGCTGCTTTCATGAACCAGCAGAAAGTTGGTTAATTACTTTCATTTTGGGAGAGTCTGGAACCTTATTGGGCTTCCTTATCTCTGCCCTGCATGCTACCATCATTCTGGTGACTCTTCTCTGAAAGACCTTCTAACTGTGGGTTGAATTGTATATCCCTAAATCCATATGCTGAAGTCCCAACTTATGGTGGTGAGCATGTGTCTCAACAATTCAGACTGGGGTTAGCTTTAGGTAGAACCTTCTAAAGCTAACTAAAGTCAAGTGAAGTTATTGTGGTTTTCCTATGAACTGAATATTGAATGTGTCTAGATTCATTATAAGAGCAGACCCACACACTCACAGAGCAAAGACCATGAGAAGGCAGGGAGAATATGCTCTCCTATCGGCCAAGGACATTAGCCTCAAGTCAAGCCGTTGGCATGTACGAGAAAACACATTTCTATTGTTCAAATGAGCATCTTACTATGGAAGCCAAGTAAGGTACCATCTGTTTGCCGGATTCCTTGGTCTACTTCCTCATTTCCAGAGATAACCCCTTTTACCAGCATGATACCCTAAAGTTGTCATAATCTAGGCCTACCTGCCATCTTATGAAGCTTACGTTAAAATCTGAACTGTTTAGCTCTCTCCTATGATAGTTAAGTTGTCCTGCAGCACTGCACAGCTCTCATTGTGTCCCAACCACATTCTCGGGCCTTCTTCCCTTCCTTGCCTTTAAACATCCCTGTTCTCTTTCCTCCCGATGGAGTCTACACCTTATGGGTTACCACTTCACCCTCTGTCTTATCAATATTTCTAACTTCTCTTTCCTCCCACACATGGCAGCCTTTCAGAGCCCCACCCAGCTGTCTGTCTTCCCTGCCCACACAGTGTTTCGGGTGCTGCTGGAGGAAACCACACAGCCACATCACATGTCCCTAACCGTAGTCAGCTTGTGGAGGCCCTCAGTGCTGTTCTGGCATCTTTCTCTATACAATGAACAACTCAAACTTCCTCTACCCTCATCTTTAAAATGTAGACTTCACAACATACACCCTTGTTAACCAGCAAATGAGCTCATTTCCTTGTTGGCAGAGAAAAGTGAGGTCTAGAGAGAGAGAGAGAGATCCCAAAAATTCTTTTAACCAACATTAATTTTTCTTCCCATTTTGCATTTTTCTTCTGGTAGCCAACCTCAACATTTGTCACCTCCTAATAATGCCTTGACTCATTGGCATTCAATCAATCCAAGACTCTTTCTCTTCTTTGGTTTTCTTTCAAGTTTCACAACTCTCCTTTCTCCATTGTTTATGGCTTTTTCTCTCCTTGTAAACAGTTCCATAATGCCCCAGAAGTGCTCCCTATAGCTTAAACATATTGTTCTATGAATCCTTTATATAAATAAAAAAAAATCTTTAGGCCATCTTACTCATGTGTGACATATAAAAAAGTTGATCTCATAGAAGTTGGAATGGAGTGGTGGCATCTTACCCGCCTTTGTTCATTATTTTAGTACGAAATATCATAACGTATATAAAATGCTTATATCAACACTTGAGAATATAGTATGTATTAAATAGAACTACTTTTCACATTTCTTTTTTTTAAGATTTTTTTTAAGTGTATCTTGTTAGTGTGTGGATATGCATGTGACTGCAGGTAACTGAGGAGGTTGTAGGAGTTTGATCCTGTGGAGCTGAAGTTATAAGCAGTTATGAATTGCCGGGTATGGGTGGTAGGAACCAAGTGCCTTCCTCTGCAGAGGCTGCATGTGGCCTTAACCATGGAGGCATCTCTATCTCTTCTTTCTGGTATTTCTTTAACCATGAAACACTGATGATGAGCGAATCTAGTGAAATCACTGTTAAGTCTCTCCTGCAGAATTCATATAAAACACCTGCTCCTTTGTGCAGTGAATCTCAGCATTGTTACAACAGGTAACAGCTCTGGCTGGGAAGGGGGATTCCTGCCCGGGGCCGGTGCTGTAAAGGATCTTTTGCATCACACACAATAGATTTGGGCAGATGAGTGCCTCTGTCAATTAGTAACTTTAAACACTTATTTTCTTGATTAACATCATTCAACCTCAGAAAAGTAGTCTGCAAATTCTCTTTGATATCCTCAAAACAAAAGCCAAACACATTTGTGTGTGTGTGTGTATGTCTGTGTGTGCATATGTCACTATGTATTTAAATTCAGAAAGAGAAAAAAATGTCCATTGTTCAAATGACAAAAAGGTGTGTGGGTTGAGTCACTCTGGATACTAATGACACATACTACTTAGAATCCAGGTGATAATTTAAACAGTAGAAACACCTAGATGAGTGAAAACGCAAAGATGTGAACTTGTCAAACCCTTCCTTTTAATTAGCATGAACAAGCAGATTCGCTACGGTGAAATGCCTTAGAAGTATTGTCCGTTTTCTTGCTTCCTTTCATACTCTGATATGTGGTCCAGGGGTATACTCACAAACTGGAATAATGTTCACAGGGATGTGGAGGTTGGATTTTAAATAGTTCATATTTCTCACATTTGAAAAGGCTGAACACCCCTGATATAAAACTTAAAAATTAAAAATGCTCTAAAATCTGAAATTTTAGCACTGACGTGACATGACAATTGCAGATAGATCCTTCATATTGTCTCACGTGACAACAAAATAAAAATGAAGGCATATCCTGATATGAGGGTTTGTGCTTATTCCTATTGTTACTTGTTATGATGTGTTCAGTTGCTATGCCTGGGAGGACTTAGAAAAAGGAGCTCCTTTTCTAAGGGAAATGCAGAAGCAGAGGATCTGGGAAAGGGGGAAGCATGTGGGGGTAGCTGGGGGTAGTGGAAGGAGGAGAAACTATGGTCAGATGAAATGTATGAGGGAAGAATAGATTTTAAAAGCGCAGGCACACTAAAAATATCATAGTGGCCTGGTAAATTAGCTCAGTGGGTAAAATCTCTTGCTGTCAAACCTGGTGACCTGAGTTCAGCTTCTGTGATCTACATGATAGGAAGAAAGAACTCATTCCAGCAGGTTTCCCTCTGACCTCTGTATCTGCGTCAAACATAAGTACACATGTACCCACAAATAAATTAATTTGAAAAGCATATGAAATTATTTTCAGGCTATGTGCATAAAATATACAGGAAACATAAATGAATTTTATGTTTTGACCAGTGTCCCAGGCCCATAATATATTATTATAAGTATATATTATATATTATAAGTATATATAAATGAATATTTCAAAATGTGAAAAAAACTCAGAAACACTTCTGGCTCTGAGCATTTTGAACAAGGAATACTCAACCTGTATGAATGCAGATCTAAGCTTCAAACACATACATTCTTTTACATTGTTAAATAGACTTAGTATTGCTTTAAGGAATAGTGGAAGCTGTAGCACAAAAATATAGTGATATAAAGTATCAATGTCAATATCTTATATCTGCCATAACAATACAAATATATTATATATCATTATAATATTATAACATGGAATGTATATATTATTTATTTCTAAATTCTATTATGGCATTAGTCAAATTATGTTCTATTTCCTCAACAGAAAAAAAGTCTTCAAACTGAGATTAAAATCTACTCAAAAATAGTAATAAATCAAGGTTTGTTTACTTGACATTTTTGTTAATAAAGCATAAATAATATGAAATTCTTGACTATGTCATTATTAGTGGTTATACTGAAACTGAAGTAACAGGGCAAGTTCTATAGAGCAAACATAATAATTTATAAGTCATACAGCTTTATTTCTTAACCAAATATTACTGGTCTTTGTATAGATACATATATTAATAGAATTCATTTGTTTTATTTAGTGACACTTCAATTGACCCATAAATCTTTTCACTCACTTAAACACTATTAAACTTACTATGAGAGTGTATTTGAGAAAACAGAAAAGAGAATATATTTTTACCTTGCTTTCTACTTTTAAAATAATTGGACATTGAATATGGGTATGTGGGATCTAATTTGTGTTGCTGCTCTGGATCCTAAAACCTTGAGATAAACCTGAGGTCAAGGCCTGAAATTGTGAATTTCAATACATAAATGTAAAAATATGCCAAATAAATAAGACAATAATGCATCTCAAGTTCTTAGAAAAACCGAATAATCTATAACAAAAGGTAATAGATGATAAACAATAAATATCAGGGGAAAAATTAATGAAATGCAGTTTTGAAAGAACAATACAAAAATTGAATCAAAATGAGCTGGTTCTTTCAAAAATAAATAAGACTCCTAGCCTAAAAGAGAGAAGATCCAAATAACTAAGATTAGAGGTAAAAAAAAATGAGACATTATTACAAATGTCAATAAAATACAGAGAACTATTAGGAGAGTATTTTGAAAACGTAAATTATAAAGAGACCAGGAAGCCTAGAAGCAATTTAGAAAATTTTCAACAGGATCCCAGCCCATAACTACGCAGAGGCCCAGTGTTTTACAGGAGGCCCTACCAGTATCCAGAGGCCAAGGCAAGACTACCTGCAGATATCCCAAGCTTCCTCAGAGCCTGCTCAGCTTCCCCAATATCACCCCTCATCTTCATACCCTAGTCCACAATTTTGGCAGAAGTCCACTGCTCTACCAGAGGACACACCAATACCCCACATGAACCCAATAGTGGAGACACCCTACTGGACCTGAGGACTTGAAGGTCACCAGAACTATAAGCCACTCAGGCCAGAAGACCAGAAAGGAATCAGAAACCAAGGGGAAAACATCTATCCAACAGAGATAAACTAAGAAATTGGTACCTAAACCTATAATTATCCCACATCCAGATACTTAGAGGCCAGCATAAGAACACAATCAACAATAGCCATGGCAACATGATATCACCAGAGCTTAACTATCCTAATACAGCAAGCTCTGGACATTGCAACACAGCTGAAATACAAGTAAATAACCTTAAAACCAACCTTATGAGGGTGATAGAAGACCTTAAAGAGGAAACAATAAATACGTTTTAAAAATACAGAAACATACAAACAAACAGGTGAAGGAAATGAGTAAAACTGTTCAAGACCTGAAAATGGGAATTAAAGCAATAAAGAAAACATAAACTGAAGGAATCATGAAGATGGAAAACCTAGGTAAGTGAACAGGAGCTACAGATGTAAGCATCACCAACAGAATAGAAGAGATGAAAGATAGAATCTGACGTGTTAAAGACACAATAGAAGAAATAGATGCATTGGTCAAAGAAATGTTAAATCTAAAAAATTTCTGACACAAAAACATCCAGAAAATCTGTGTCAGTATGAAAACACCAAATCTAAGAATAATGGAAATAGAAAAAGGAGATTCCCAGATAAAAAGCCCAGAAAATATTTTCAACAAAATCATAGAAAAAAATTTCCTTAACCTAAAGAAGAAACCACCTACAAAGGTACAAGATGATTACAGAACATGAAACAGATTGGACCAGAAAAGAAAGTCCTCCCACCACATAATAATCAAACACACTAAACATACAGAACAAAGAAAGAATATTAGTATCTGCAAAAAAAAGGTCAAGTAACATATGAAGACAGACCTATTAGAATGATGCCCAGCTTCTCAACATAGACTCTAACGCCAGAAGGGCCTGGATAGATGTCTTGCAGGCTTCAAGGGACCATAGATGCCTATCCAGATTACTATACCCAGCAAAATTTTCAATCACCATCCATGAAACAAACAAACAAACAAACAAACAAAAGATTTCCATAGCAAAGTCAAATTAAAAAAAAAAAACTATCCATAAATCCAGATATACAGAAGGTACTAGAAGGAAAAATCCTACCCAAAAAGAGTAACTGCACCCATTAAAACACAGGACATAATAACTTCACAGCAGCAAAACCGTAAGATCTGAAACACACATGCCCGCACACACGTGCAAACACACACACACGCATATCACTATTACTACTACCAACAACAAAATAACAGAAATTAACAATCATTATATCTCAATATCAATGGGCTCAATTCCGGCATAAAAAGACACAGGCTAGCATAATGGTTGCAAAAACAAGATCCATTCTTCTGTTGCACACAAGAAACACACTTCAATATCAAAGATAGACATTACCTTAGAGTAAAAGGTTGGAAAAAGATTTTCCAAGCAAATGGACCCAAGAAGCAAGCTGATGTAGTCATTTTAATTGTATATGTATATGTATATGATGTATATGTATATGATGTATATGTATATGATGTATATGTATATGATGTATATGTATATGTATATGTATATATATATATATATATATAAGACTTCCAACCAAAATTAATCAAAAGAGATGGGAAAGAACATTTCATATTCATTAAAGACAAAATCCAGCACAATGATATTTTAAGTCTGGACATCTATGCCCTAAACTCAAGGGTACCCACATTTGTAAAAGAAACATTATGAAAGCTTGAATTAAATGTGGAATGCCCCACATTAATAGTGGGAGACTTAAACATCCACCTCCCACCAATGGACAGGTCATTGAGACAGAATCTAAACATAGAAATAACGGAATTAACAAACATCATGACTAAAATGGACCTAACAGATTTCTTCAGAACATTTCATCCAAACAAAAAAGAATATGCATTCTTCTCAACACTTCATGGAACCTCCTCCAAAATTCACCACATACACATGGTCACAAAGCAAGTCTCACCAAGAGAAGAAAATTGAAATAACCCCCTGTATCCTATCGGACCACCACAGATTAAAGTTGGACTTCAACAATAATAAGAGAAACAACAGGAAGACTATAAACTCATGGGACCCAAACAACTCTGTACTGAGTGACCACTGGGTCAAACCAGAAATAAAGAAAGAAATGAAAGACTGTAGAATTCAATGAAAATGAAGGCACAGCACACCTAAACTTATGGGCACAATGAAAGTGATGTTAAAAGGAAAGTTCATAGCAATAAGAGCCTTCTAAATAAATTAGAGAGATCTCATACTAGCAACTTAAAAGCACACCCTTTATGGTAGCCACAAATGATATAAAATATATTCATGTAACTCTAACCAAGCAAGTGGAAGACCTGTATGGCAAGTCTTTGAAAAAAGAAAGTGAAAATGTCAGAAGATAGAAAGATCTTCTATGCTCACGGATCAGTAGGATTATCAATAAAAATGGCCATCTTTCCAAAAGCAATCTATAGATTCAACACAATCCCCATCAAAATTCCAACACAACTTTTTACAGACCTTGAAAGAACAATACTAAAATTCATACAGAAAAACAAGCAAACAAACAAAAACCCAGAGTAGCTAAAACAATCCTGTACTACAAAAGAACTTCCAGGGTTATGCCCATCCTGATGATTTCAAGCTGTACTACAGAAGTACCACAATAAAAACTACATTGTATTGGCATAGAAACAGACAGGTTGATCAATGAAATCAAATCAAAGACCTGGACATAAATCCACAAACCTAAGGACACATGATTTATGACAAAGAAGCCAAAAATTATACAACAAAACATCTTCAACAAGTGGTGCTGATTGAACTGTATGTCAGCATGTCGAAGATCCATTTCTATCATTCTGTACAAAAGTACAAGTGGATAAAAGACTTCAATATTAAACCAGATAAATTGAACCTTGTAGAAAAGAAAGTGAATAATAGCCTGTAACACACTGGCACAGGAGACAACTTCCTGAACAGAATACTGATAACTTAGGCTCTAAGATCAACAATTAATAAGTGGGACCTCATGAAACTGAAAAGCTTCAGTGAGGCAAACGACACTGTTAGTAGGGCAAAATGGCAGCCTACAGAATGGTAAAAAGATTTTTACCAACTTCACATCTGACAGAGGGCTATTTCCAAAATATATAAGGAACTCAAGAAACTAGACATTAGAAAAACAAACATCTAGGGACCATGGGGGATTCCACCTCACACCAGTCAGAATGGCTAAGATAAAAAATTCAGGTGACAGCAGATGCTAGCGAGAATGTGAAGAAAGAGGGACACTTCTCCATTGTTGGTGGGATTGCAATCTGGTACAACCACTCTGGAAATCAGTCTGTCTGTTCCTCAGAAAATTGGACATACCACTACCGGAAGATCCAGCAATTCCTCTCCTGGGCATATATCCAGAAGATGTTCCAACTTGTAATAAGGACACATGCTCCACTATGTTTATAGCAGCCTTATTTATAATAGCCAGAAGCTGGAAAGAACCCAAATGTCCCTCAACAGAGGAATGGGTACAGAAAATGTGGTACTTTTACACAACGGAGTACTACTCAGCAATTAAAAACAATGAATTCATGAAATTCTTAGGGAAATGGATGGATCTGGAGGATATCATCCTGAGTGAGGTAACCCAATCACAAAAGAACACACATGATATGCACTCACTAAAAAGTGGATATTAGCCCAGAAACTTAGAATATCCAAGATACAATTTGCAAAACACATGAAACTCAAGAAGAAGGAAGAGCAAAGTGTGGATACTTCACTCCTTCTTAGAATGGGGAGCAAAATACCCATGGAAGGAGTTACAGAGACAAAGTTCGGAGGTAAGATGGAAGGAAAGACCATCCAGAGACTGCCCCACCTGGGGATCCATCCCATATACAACCACCAAACCCAGACACTATTGCATATGCCAGAAAGATTTTGCTGACAGGACCCTGATATAGCTCTCTCTTGTGAGGCTATGCCAGTGCCTGGCAAATACAGAAGTGGGTGCTCATAGTCATCTATTGGATGGAACACAGGGCCCCCAATGGAGAAGCTAGAAAAAGCACCCAAGGAGCTGAAGGGGTCTGCAACCCTATAGGTGGAACAACAATATGAACTAACCAGTACCCCGAGAGTTTGTGTCTCTAGCTGCATATGTAGCAGAAGGTGGCCTAGTCGGCCATCAATGGAAAGAGAGGCCCATTGGACTTGCAAACTTTATATTCCCCAGTACAGGGGAATGCCAGGGCCAAGAAGTGGGAGTGGGTAGGTAGGGGAGCAGGGCGGGGAGGGGGGAGGGTATAGGGGACTTTTGGGATAGCATTTGAAATGCAAATGAAGAAAATGTCTAATAAAAAATTGAAAAAACAAACAAAGAAAACCACTGAATAATCCATTTAAAAAATATGGTGCAGATCTAAACAGAGAATCCTCAATGGAGGAATGATTGAGAAAAAAAGTTCAACATCCTTAGCCATCAGGGAAATGTAAATCAAAATTATTCTGAGATGGAAATCTTACACCTATCAGAAATCCTAAAGTAAAAAATACAACAGCTCATGCTGGTAAGGATGTGGAGCAAGGGGAACACTCTTCCATTGCTAATGGGAGTGCAAACTTTAACAGCTACTTTGGAAATCCATATGACAGGGTCTCAGAACATTGTAAGTAGGTCTACCACAAATCCAGCTACACCATTCCTGGGCATATACCTAAAGGACGCTCTAACCTACCACAAGGATACTTGCTCAACTATATTCATAGCAGGTTTTTTCATAATAATCAGAAACCAGAAACAACCTAGATATGCCTCAACCAAAGAATGGATAAAGAAAACATGGTACATTTACCCGATGGCATATTACCTGTTAAAAAATGATATCATGAAATTTGCAGGCAAATGGATAGATTTAGGAAAAAAATCATCCTGAGTGATGTAACCCAGATCCAGAAAGACAAACGTGGTACATACTCACTTATATTAACTGAAAGTAAAGAATAATTATGATACACTCCACAGACCCAGAAAAGTCAAGTAACATGGAAGGCTCAGTGGAGGCAGGGTACATGAATCTCTCTGGGGAGGGGAAATAGAATAGATATTGTGGGTGGTGGAGATGGAAACAGAAGAGGGGAGGGGAGAGAGAGAGAGAGAGAGAGAGAGAGAGAGAGAGAGAGAGAGAGAGAGAGAGAGAGAGAGAGAGAGAGAGAGAGAGAGAGAGAGACTCCCGGGAAAGACAACCTGAATTGGAGGGCCTCTTAGGGACAGGCTAGAAACCTAGTGTAATGAAACGTCCCAGGAATCTATGAGAGTGACCTGAGCTAAGACTCCTAGTAATGGGGGATATGGAGTCTGAACTGGCCATCTCCTGTAACTCAACAAGACTTCCAGTGGAGGGACTAGGACACTAACTCAGCCTCAAATCCTTCCATCTACAATTTTTTTCTGCCTACAAGATGTGTTGGGGTAAAGGTTGAGCAGAATTTGTGGAAGTGACCAACCAATGATTGGTCCGGGTTGAGATCCATGCCTTGAGAGGGAGCTAACCCTGACACTGCCTGAAGGGCCAGAACTCAAAGGTTGGATAGCTCAGAGACCTAAGATACATGGCTGGAAAACACAATCAATGAAATGATTCCTAATGATATTTGCTATACTCACAGATTGGTACCTAACCCAATTGTCATCAGAGAGGCTTCATCTAGCAACTGATGGAAACAGATGCAGAGAACCACAGCCAAACATTAGGTAAAGTTCAGAGATTCCTGCTGAAGAGGGGGAAGAAGGATTGTCGGAGCCAGAGGGGTCTACAAGAGCATAAAAACCCCACAGAATCAACTAACCTGGGCTCATAGGAGCTCAGAGAGACTGAACCACCAACCAGGGAGCCTGCATGGCTCTGACCTAGGGTCACTACATATGTGTTACCCTTGTGTAGCTTGGTCTTCTTATAGAACTCCTAACAGTCGAAGCAGAGACTATCTCTGACTGTTTTGTCTGTTCTTGGGACCTTTCCTCATACTGGTTTGCCTCATCCAGCCTTCATATGATGGGAGGTTCCTAGTCTTACTTCAACTTGACATGCCGTGTTTGGTTGGTATCCACAGGAGGCTTACCTTTTTCTGAAAGGAAACAGAGAAAGAGTGGATGGGGGCAAATGTGGGGGGAGCATTGTGAAGGAAGAGGGAGGGGAAACTGCCATCAGTATATAATATATGAGAGAAGAATAAAAATATTTTTAAAAGAATTTATCAGCAGATACTGAGAACATTGCATTTTCTCATTTTCCCTCATTTACCAGGTGAAAACTGTAAATATTAATTCTTCTTTCACCAGCCTCTTAGTTCAGAAAACTCAAATTAAACTGCAAAGTGCTACCAGTTTTTTTTTTAATTCCTCAACGCACATGACCTATCAAAATTAGATAACAAAGACATTTTAAAACCTTAAATAGTCTGTAATAATCGATGATTTTAGAGCAGTAGTAAAAAGAAATCTCTCAACAACAACAACAACAGCTAAAGCTAGGTTGACTCACAGCCAAATTGCACCAAACATCAATATTCTCTGTGATCTTTACCTTGAAACAAGAAGGGAAGAAAGCTGGGAGCACGGTTCCGTGGTGAAGAGTCCTTTCTATGAAAGCAAGAATTCACATCCTCCCCATCTCTATAAAAAGCCAGAAACAATCATGTGTGCCTGTAACCGTGGTGGTTGTGGTAGTGGTTATAGTGGTGGTGATGGTGGTGGTGGTAAAGGTAGATCCTGGCAGTTTGCTGACCATCCAGCTTAGATGAAAATAACAAGGGTGTAATGAAAGACTCTACCAAAAAATAAGGTTGTAATGGAAGACACCTGTTATCTTCTTTGGCTTCCACATGTGTGCGTACACACACACACACACACACACACACACACAGAAAGAGTACTACCAGATTTATTCTACAAAGCCAATATTACGATGATACCAAATCCAGATAACGACACAACAAGGAAAAATCTATATACCAAGGTTTCTTTATGAACCTAACTATGAAAATTCTCAATAAAATTCTTTTAAATAGGATTCAAGAACATATTAAAAGGATCATACACCATAACAAATTTGGTTTCATTCCGATTAGGCAAGGTTATGCAAATCAATAAGTATAATAATACGTTTCAGTGACTAAAGGATGGAAATCATGTGATCAGAAGGTTAGTTTTCCATCTCATCTCAATCAAAGCAGAAAATTCTCTGATAACGTAAACTTCTATTCATGATAAACTTCCTGAAGAAATTCGGAACATAAGGCACATATCACACCACAATAAAGGCTACATGTGACAAACATGCCCAACATTATACTAAATGAGGACATTTAAAGATAACTTCCTCTAAACCCCGTGTCCACTCTTCTTTACTTTTCTTCAGTTTAGGACTCAGCTTCTTAGCAAGAGACAATAAGGCAAAATTAAAAACAAAAATACCAAAGGTGTAAACAAGAAAGGAAGAAGCCAATGATCCTATTTGTAGGTTAAATGGCCTGTGCTTGAAAGATCTTAAAGACTCTGCAAGAAAAGTCTTAGGCTGAATAACTTCTTTTTTTTTTTGATTTTTAATATTTTTATTACATATTTTCCTCAATTACATTTCCAGTGCTATCCCAAAAGTCCCCCATAGCGCCCCCCACTTCCCTACCCACCCATTCCCATT